>NC_091162.1:46144819-46225966 GCF_040958095.1 Procambarus clarkii | reverse complement strand
AACTCTGTAGGGTAAGGCAGGTCCTAGTCAACAACGGCTTCTCCAATGGTTTCGTCGAAGACATCATAAGAAGGAAAGTGAAACGCCATGCAACCTCTGAAGAGACAACTAACACAACACCTATGCCCCCTATCAGACTATTTTACAGGAATTTCTTTTCCACAGCTCATAAAACGGAGGAAAGGGTCCTGAAAGATATTGTTAATAGAAACGTTATCCCTACAGACAAAAATCAGAGGATACAACTGACGATTTACTATAAAACCAGAAAAACGGCCAGCCTACTCATGAGAAACTCTCCAGACACAAAACAGAACGCTTTAAAAGAGACTAACGTCGTCTATGCCTGCAAATGCCCTCTTGGGGACTGTAAACTCCAAAAAAACCCAGTATATAGGCAAGACAACAACACCTCTTTCTAGGCGTTTAACGATGCATAAGCAACAGGGCTCCATTAAGGAACATATAATCTCTTCCCACAACCAAACCATCGCCAGAGAAATCCTAGTAAACAACACAGAAATCATCGATAGATACAGCGATAGCAGGCGGCTTGACGTTTGCGAGGCACTACACATCAAGAAGTCAACACCAGCAATCAACAGCCAATTAATGCACAACTATATTCTACCCACCTCAAGACTCCGCTCCAATATAGAAGCATCAAGAAATATGGACCAATAGGCTTTCTACAATCACTTCTATTCAATACCCATTGTTTCGTGTTCTGTCTTGTGTTGATGAAATTAATACCCTATTAATGCCACCTCACCCATCCACCTCTCTCAAATGTAGATATAAAATCGGAGATGCGTAAGTTCTATTCAGTTGTGTATTTGTAAACTAAAGTCTTTGAAAATGTAATAAATTTTACGTAACGCGCTCGTGTCGCGTCAGACTAGAAATAAAAATGAATTTTGGAGAATTGATTTTTGATTTACCCCCAACAGTGAAAAGAAATGTACGAAAGATTGAGAAAATTCGTGTTAGAATGATTAATCTTACTTTTTCGGTCATATTTAATAATATATGTCTACAGGAAAGACTGCTACCAAAATATACTAATATATATATATATATATATATATATATAAATATATATATATATATATATATATATATATATATATATATATATATATATATATATATATATATATATATATATATATATATAGAGAGAGAGAGAGAGAGAGAGAGAATCGGGCATCGTAGAGAGAATAGAGGGTCTTCTGCCAAATATCCATAAAACTAAACCTGAAGACAGCACACTCCTAGGAGCTCCCCTGGGGTTGAAAGCCATCGATGAGGTCCTTGATAAGAAAATCGCCGACCTTAAGAGGATGGATGGGAGGATTGAGGATATTGATGCTCATGATGCACTCTACCTCATCACCAGATGTCTGTCCCTCCCCAGGTTAACCTACTTTCTGAGGTGTTCACCATCTTACAGTAGCCAAAAACTAAGTGAGTATGACCGGTTACTGAAATCAATGCTAGAAAAAGCCCTTAACCTCTCTCTCGATGACCTACAGTGGAAACAAGCCTCTCTTCCCGTCTTCCCGTAAGACTTGGGGGCCTCGGAGTTCGAACAGCAACGCAAATCGCTGTTCCAGCCTTCCTGTCCTCCTTATCAGCATCCGACGACCTTGTGAAGGAAATTCTACCTGCCCACTTACATCAGCTGGCAGGTGTACATGATCCCAATTTTACACGCTGTGCCACAGAGTGGGCCTCTCGTGCAGGCCAATCACCTCAATCACCATCCCCAAAAGCCCACAAGCAATCCAGCTGGCATGGTCCCATTGTAGACCAAGTTGCTGCAGAGTGCCTGGGTGCTGCAACAACACAACACGACATTGCTCGCCTCACAGCAGTAGCAGCACCACATGCAGGGGATTTCCTGTTAGCAACCCCAATGTCGGCAACTGGCACGCGTCTCACACCACACGCCCTCCAAATTGCTGTGGCCCTCCGCCTTGCTGCCCCAATCCACACCAGATATAGGTGTATTTGCGGCGAGGTGGTGGCTGACAGCTACGGCCACCATGGCCTACTCTGCCAAAGCACAGGGAGATGGCACCCGAGGCACATTGAAGTTAACGACATCATCAAGAGGAGCCTCACCACAGCTGGATGCCCAGCTGAAAGAGAGCCCCGTTACCTAACGCCCCGTAACTCTGATGCTCTTATTGGTCGCCCGGATGGTATCACAGTGAACGAACCCTGGAAGAATGGCAAGCAGTTGGTATGGGACTACACGTGCGTATCAACCCTGGCTAACACCTACATTAACCTCAGTGTTGCACAACCAGGTGGCGCTGCCACCCACAGGAAAGCAGCCAAATCCCGTAAGTATAGAGAACTGGATCACCACTACAATTTTGTCCCCATTGCTTCTGAGACACTCGGCACCTGGTGTAAAAGTGCTACCAGTTTTTTGAAGGAACTGGGTTCTAGGCTCATTGAAACAAGAAGGGACCCGAGAGCTGCAAGCTTTCTTTTCCAGTGCCTCAATGTGGCGATACAGAGGGAAATGCGCACTGCATCCAAGGTTCCTGCCCGCCATCTGAGGAGCTGGAGGAACTCGGCAACCTATGACAAACATCTTTGTAACCCATATGTAACTCCTTTTTTGTAACAAAGTTCAAATAAAGTAAATATATATGTGTACATACAAAAGAATGGGGGTGGTAGGAGAAGATAATATTGGTGTTCAGTGAGAAACCACAAGGTCTCCTCTGAATACTTTTTATTTTCTTCTCCGAGGCTATGGGTCCGCACATTGGCACCAGAGGTGGTACCCTCACAAACTTTTATATATATATATATATATATATATATATATATATATATATATATATATATATATATATATATATATATATATATATATATATATATATATATATATATATATATATATATATATATATATATATATATATATATATATATATATATATATATATATACTATATATATATATATATATATATATATATATATATATATATATATATATATATATATATATATATATATATATTAAATATGACCGAAAAAGTAAGATTAATAATTCTAACACGAATTTTCTCAATCTTTTGTACATTTCTTTTCACTGTTGGGGTAATCAAAAATCAATTCTCCAAAATTCATTTTATTTCTAGTCTGACGCGACACGAGCGTGTTTCATAAAATTATTACATTTTCAAAGACTTTAGTTACAAATACACAACTGAATAGAACTTACATCTCCGATTTTGTTTATATCTACATTTGAGTGAGGTGGATGGGGTGAGGTGGTATTAATAGGTATTAATATCAACACAAGCAGAACACGAAACAATGGGTATTGAATAGAAGTGATTGTAGAAAGCTATTGGTCCATATTTCTTGATGCTTCTATATTGGAGCGGAGTCTTGAGGTGGGTAGAATATAGTTGTGCATTAATTGGCTGTTGATTGCTGGTGTTGACTTCTTGATGTGTAGTGCCTCGCAAACGTCAAGCCGCCTGTATCGCTGATCTATCGATGATTTCTGTGTTGTTTACTAGGATTTCTCTGGCGATGGTTTGGTTGTGGGAAGAGATTATATGTTCCTTAATGGAGCCCTGTTGCTTATGCATCGTTAAACGCCTAGAAAGAGATGTTGTTGTCTTGCCTATATACTGGGTTTTTTGGAGTTACAGTCCCCAAGAGGGCATTTGAGGCATAGACGACGTTAGTCTCTTTTAAAGCGTTCTGTTTTGTGTCTGGAGAGTTTCTCATGAGTAGGCTGGCCGTTTTTCTGGTTTTATAGTAAATCGTCAGTTGTATCCTCTGATTTTTGTCTGTAGGGATAACGTTTCTATTAACAATATCTTTCAGGACCCTTTCCTCCGTTTTATGAGCTGTGGAAAAGAAATTCTGTAAAATAGTCTATAGGGGGTATAGGTGTTGTGTTAGTTGTCTCTTCAGAGGTTGCATGGCGTTTCACTTTCCTTCTTATGATGTCTTCGACGAAACCATTGGAGAAGCCGTTGTTGACTAGGACCTGCCTTACCCTACAGAGTTCTTCGTCGACTTGCTTCCATTCTGAGCTGTGGCTGAGAGCACGGTCGACATATGCGTTAACAACACTCCTCTTGTACCTATCTGGGCAGTCGCTTTTGGCATTTAGGCACATTCCTATGTTCGTTTCCTTAGTGTAGACTGCAGTGTGGAAACCTCCGCTCTTTTCCATGACTGTTACATCTAGAAAGGGTAGCTTCCCATCCTTTTCCATCTCGTAAGTGAAACGCAGCACGGAACTCCGCTCAAATGCCTCCTTCAACTCCTGCAGATGTCTGACATCAGGTACCTGTGTAAAATGTCGTCAACATACCTGCAGTATATGGCCGGTTTCATGTTCATGTCGACTACGTCTTTTTGCTCGATGGTACCTATGTAGAAGTTTGCAAACAGAACACCTAGGGGAGAACCCATGGCGACCCCATCTACTTGCTTATACATGTGCCCATCCGGGCTCAAGAAGGGTGCCTCTTTAGTACAAGCTTGGAGTAGTTTCCTTAGGATATTTTCTGGTATGTCAAGAGGAGTACAGGCTGGATCACGATACACTCTGTCGGCTATCATCCCGATTGTCTCGTCCACTGGTACGTTAATGAACAGCGATTCTACGTCCAACGAGGCACTTATCCCTGTGGCCCGTGTGCCCCGCAGTAAGTCAACAAATTCCTTTGGAGACTTCAGGCTGAAGGCGCAAGGAACATAAGGAGTCAGCAGGCCGTTGAGTCGCTTCGCCAGTCTATACGTGGGTGTGGGTATCTGGCTAATGATTGGCCGAAGTGGGTTTCCAGGCTTGTGTGTCTTGACATTTCCTCACAGACCGACATCACCTCAGCACTGAAACAAGGATTATCAAGAAACTAACAACATTATATGGAGGACCTATGGCAATTCCACGACCAAGAGTTGGCTTCCTGAAACTTGCAGGAATTAACCACACTGAGGACCAAGTCACTCTCCTAAATCTGGGCATAAACTGTTACGTTATGTCCGGACCGAGTGAGATGGCCCGGAAAGTAGAGTTGGAAATTCTGTTGGACGACATATTCGACCTCGAGACACAAAAGAAGGTCACTACCAAAGATACCTTACAAGCAGAACTTATTGCAGAAGGAGGAAAGAATCGAGGCAATTACAGAAGCACCATACTGTCCCCCGAGCTCAAAGCGGCAGCTAAAAGCCTTCGTGAGAACAAGGAGATAGTTGTCAGGAGAGGTGACAAGTCGCCAATATATGTCATTCTTAAAAAAGACGAATATCTGGCGAAAATGAACCTCATACTCTCTGACCAAACTAAGTTCCAAAGGGTAACGAAGGACACTACAGCCGAATTGAAAGCAAAGGTCAACAAACTGATCGAAACTGTGAACGCCAAGAAATCCGGACTCCACCTGCCAAAGATCATTGGGGAATATAAACCTGGATATGCGTATGGAAATGTCAAGACACACAAGCCTGGAAAACCCACTTCGGACTATCATTAGCCAGATACCCACACCCACGTACAGACTGGCGAAGTGACTCAACGGCCTGCTGACTCCTTATGTTCCTTGCGCCTTCAGCCTGAAGTCTCCAAAGGAATTTGTTGACTTACTGCGGGGCACACGGGCCACAGTGATAAGAGCCTCGTTGGACGTAGAATCGCTGTTCACTAACGTACCAGTGGACGAGACAATCGGGATGATAGCCGACAGAGTGTATCGTGATCCAGCCTGTACTCCTCTTGACATACCAGAAAATATCCTAAGGAAACTACTCCAAGCTTGTACTAAAGAGGCACCCTTCTTGAGCCCGGATGGGCACATGTATAAGCAAGTAGATGGGGTCGCCATGGGTTCTCCCCTAGGTGTCCTGTTTGCAAACTTCTACATGGGTACCATCGAGCAAAAAGTATTAGTCGACATGAACATGAAACCGGCCATATACTGCAGGTATGTTGACGACATTTTTACACAGGTACCTGATGTCAGACATCTGCAGGAGTTGAAGGAGGCATTTGAGTGGAGTTCAGTGCTGCGTTTCACTTACGAGATGGAAAAGGATGGGAAACTGCCCTTTCTAGATGTAACAGTCATGGAAAAGACCGGAGGTTTCCACACTGCAGTCTACACTAAGGAAACGAACATAGGAATGTGCCTAAATGCCAACAGCGACTACCCAGACAGGTACAAGAGGATTGTTGTTAATGCTTATGTCGACAGTGCTCTCAGCCACAGCTCAGAATGGAAGCAAGTCGACGAAGAACTCTGTAGGGTAAGACAGGTCTTAGTCAACAACGGCTTCTCCAATGGTTTCGTCGAAGACATCATAAGAAGGAAAGTGAAACGCCATGCAACTTCTGAAGAGACAACTAACACAACACCTATACCCCCTATTAGACTATTTTACAGGAACTTCTTTTCCACAGCTCAAAACGGAGGAAAGGGTCCTGAAAGATATTGTTAATAGAACGTTATCCCTACAGACAAAAATCAGAGGATACAACTGACGATTTACTATAAAACCAGAAAAACGCCCAGACTACTCATGAGAAACTCTCCAGACACAAAGCAGAATGCTTTAAAAGAGACCAACGTCGTCTATGCCTTCAAATGCCCTCTTGGGGACTGTAAGCTCCAAAAAAACCAGTATATAGGCAAGACAACAACACCTCTTTCTAGGTGTTTAACGATGCATAAGCAACAGGGCTCCATTAAGGAACATATAATCTCTTCCCACAACCAAACCATCGCCAGAGAAATCCTAGTAAACAACACAGAAATCATCGATAGATACAGCGATAGCAGGCGGCTTGACGTCTGCGAGGGCACTACACATCAAAAGGTCAACACCAGCAATCAACAGCCAATTAATGCACAACTATATTCTACCCACCTCAAGACTCCGCTCCAATATAGAAGCATCAAGAAATATGGACCAATAGGCTTTCTACAATCGCTTCCATTCAATACCCATTGTTTCGTGTTCTGGCTTGTGTTTAGGAATTTAATACCCTATTAATACCACCTCACCCCATCCACCTCACTCAAATGTAGATATAAACAAATCGAAGATGTGTAAGTTCTATTCAGTTGTGTATGTGTAAACTAAAGTCTTTGAAAATGTAATAAGTTTTACGAAACGCGCTCGTGTCGCGTCAGACTAGAAATAAAAATGAATTTTGGAGAATTGATTTTTGAATTACCTCCAACAGTGAAAAGAAATGTACGAAAGATTGAGAAAATTCGTGTTAGAATTATTAATCTTACTTTTTCGGTCATATTTAATAATATATGTCTACAGGAAAGACTGCTACCAAAATATACTAATATATATATATATATATATATATATATATATATATATATATATATATATATATATATACATATATATATATATATATATATATATATATATATATATATATATATATATATATTTATATATATATATATATTTATATATATATATATCTATATATATATATATATATATATATATATATATATATATATATATATATATATATATATATATATATATATATATATATATATATATATATATATAACTGAAAACTCACACCCCAGAAGTGACTCGAACCCATACTCCCAGGTGCAACGCAACTGGTATGTACAAGACGCCTTAATCCACTTGACCATCTCGACCGGACAAAATGAGGTGATTGCCGAGGCTATTTGAACCACCCCACCGCCGGCACTCGGATAGTAATCTTGGGCATAGCATTTTACCAAATCACCTCATTCTTTGGGGCACACGTGAGGAACACAAATGCGAACAAGCCTGAATGGTCCCCAGGACAATATGCAACTGAAAACTCACACCCCAGAAGTGACTCGAACCCATACTCCCAGGTGCAACGCAACTGGTATGTACAAGACGCCTTAATCCACTTGACCATCACGACCGGACAAAATGAGGTGATAGCCGAGGCTATTTGAACCACCCCACCGCCGGCACTCGGATAGTAATCTTGGGCATAGCATTTTACCAAATCACCTCATTCTTTGGGGCACACGTGAGGAACACAAATGCGAGTCACTTCTGGGGTGTGAGTTTTCAGTTGCATATTGTCCTGGGGACCATTCAGGCTTGTTCGCATATATATATATATATATATATATATATATATATATATATATATATATATATATATATATATATTTATATATATATATTTATATATATATATATATATATATATATATATATATATATATATATATATATATATATATATATACACATATATATAGATTCTATATAGACATTTGAGAAGATTCAGCAGTATGCCACCAGGCTCGCCACCATTTTCAGTATTCGTCATATCAAAGTCTGTTGTGTGATTCACATGTCTGCTTGCTTCACCACCCTGTAATGAAATATTGTTTGTTACTAATTGTTTTCAATAATATATAAATTATTTTATTATATAATATTTAATTTATTAAGTAAAAACCCTTTCCATATTATAGAAAAAAACTAAAACAAGAATCTTTAAAAACAATATTATATCCTGCATTATTCCAGCCCATTGTTGGAGATAGTAGCCACCTCTTATTTTGGTTTTCTTTCATTATTAGTGCTCAGAAAATTAAATATATCTACATATTTCGTCAGTTACATTAATTTATCTTATTCATAGCATAAATCTTGAGGGTATCTTGAGATGATTTCGGGGCTTTTTAGTGTCCCGGCGGCCCGGTCCTCGACCAGGCCTCCACCCCCAGGAAGCAGCCCGTGACAGCTGACTAACACCCAGGTACTTATTTTACTGCTAGATAACAGGGGCATAGGGTGAAAGAAACTCTGCCCATTGTTTCTCGCCGGCGCCTGGGATCGAACCCAGGACCACAGGATCAAAAGTCCAGTGTGCTGTCCGCTCGGCCGACCGGCTCGCTAATGTTCTCAAAGATTACTAAAAAGAGATTGAATTAGACTACAGCAAATTGGCAAACTTTACCTTGTATCTGTTTCCACCGAGTTTGTTTGGGGCGTTCTTCAACATATCAGCAATACTTGTCTCAACATCTCTTTCAGTTGCATTAGTGTGGGTGTTGATACAGGCTTCTGGAAATTTATAAGAATGAATTGATATATATAATTATAATTCACTTTGTCGGGAGACAAGAAGCCACAGAGTAATAATACATTGTAGGCTTTTATTGAGGTGATCCCCTGTTCTCCAGTCTTCCTCCGTCCCCTCGTCCTTCCCTCCATTCCCCATTCCACAGTCCTCTCGTCCTTCCCACTTCCCCGTCCCCACATCCTCCCCACTATTCCCACTTCCCTGTCCCATCGTCCTCCTTACCATTTCCCCCTCCCCTGTCCCTTCTTCCTCCCCCACCATCTCCCATTCACCTGTCCCTTTGTCCTCCCCAGCATTCCCCTGTCCCCACCATCCCCAACTCCCCAGTCCCCTCGTCCTCCCCACCATTACCCTCTCCTCTGTCCCCTCGTCTTCCCCACCATCCCCCCCTCTCGTCCTCCCCACCATTACAAACTAACTCATCCGATGCATTCCATAATGGTCTGATGCTTCCATCAGAAAATTGGGAACATCAAATGATCTGATATTCCCATCACTGAAAAATAAGAACAGCTAAAAAAATGAAATGAAAAAAATAAAAAAATAAACTATACTCATGAAATGAACAGTATGGTAAACAACACAGCTCAATTTCAATGCAATGTCACACAAAATTATTAAATCGAAATGAAAATAAATTGAAATCTATGAAAATTCAAATTATCAATGCAATCAGAAATATTGAAATAATATCGCAACATAATATAGTGTGGGTTGCTCTTACGTGCAACAGACGGTGCTGTTTTTCAAAAAAGGCATGGTTTTACCTGTCACAAGTGTGGCATCTATACTTATACTCACGAAATGAACGGTATGGTAAACAACATAGCTCAATTGCAATGCAATGTCACAATAACATTTAATAACAATAACATTTAAATATACTTTAAGATATAATCTAGAAGAAAATAAGGACATTGAAACGGTTCATGAACTCGATTTCAATAAAGGACACTATGGGGAACTTTGAAAAACAGTTAATGAGTATAATTAGACAGACTTGTTGCTAAGCAGAGGAGTAAATAATGAGATATATGGCAAATTTTGCAAAATATACAATGAAGGCACACAAACATTCATACCCAAACAAAGCAAAATGCTAGGTAAGAACAAAGCCGTTGGCCCGTAAGGGAAAGGAGATACCCACAATACTGGAATACAAGTCATTAACAAGCACACAAGTACTACACCACACAACAACCGCACTACTACCAGAACTGGACGAATCACTACCAAAACAACACACCCAAAATGGAAATGGAAATAACCAATCACAGGTCAGAGAACTACTGAGATTCTGTGACAAATTCTCGCTCAGTCAGCAGATAACAAAACGGACTAGGAACGAGAACACGCTCGACCTCATATTCACGAACAATGATGAGCTAATCAGAGACATTACTGTCTCAGACACTACGTACTTGGACCACAAGCTCATTGAAGTGCAAACTAACATCAATAACGGTAGTAGGCCCAAGAGAAACAACAAGCGAGAAGGGCTATTCAATAAATTAAATTTAAATAATAAAAGGATAGACTGGGAGAAAATAAACAGGGAACTTACAAACATTCACTGGGAAAATGTTCTAGGTAATAAAAATCCTACACAAGGAAAAGCAAAAACCACTGGATTGTATTGGACCTATTCGTACTAGTGAAGGTTCATATACTGAGGATGACAAAGAAATTAGTGAAATCCTAAAAAAGCAGTATGAGGACATGTTTAGCACTCCGATACAAAGCATGAAAGTGGAGGATCCGGACAACTTCTTTATGGGTGATATCCAAACCCCTCTAAATATAACTGATATCAACACGAGTGTGACAGATTTTGATAGAGAAATTGACAATGTGCCCATGCATTCAGCCCTGGGTCCAGACTCATGGAATTCAATATTTATAAATAAATGCAAAGTGCCAGTAGCACAGGCACTCAGTATAGCGTGGAGGAAGAGCTTGGACACGGGGGAGATACCAGAGGCTCTTAAAGCAGCAGACATAGCTCCTCTACACAAGGGAGGTAGCAAAGCATTGGCAAAGAACTATAGACCAGTTGCACTAACATCCCACATAATAAAATTATTTGAGAGTGATCAGGAGTCAGGTTACTAGTTTTATAGAGACCAATGACCTCCACAATCCAGGCCAACATGGATTTAGAGCAGGAAGATAGAAATATCTCTTACAGCTATGTCTCATGTCCTCTACTTGTACAGTACAGCTACTTGACCATTACGACAAAATCACTGAGATATGAGATAATGATGATACTAACCTCATCTATTCAGACTCCAACCCACTCATATTAAATAATGATGTAAACAATAAATTAAAAAAAAAATCCACTTATTAATGTCAACCAACAAACTCACACTAAACATAGAAAGGACCTACAACATCTTACTTGGGAGCAAATCAACAAATGCAATTCATCTACAGTTAGACAATGTTAACATCAGAAATAAAAAAGACAGTAAGTTCCTTGGTCTATACTTAGATCTACCTGAAACGCTATGAGTGCTAGTTGCTTTACAAGAATGTATAACTTCAAGTCACTGTACTCTCCCCCAATGTACCTTCTTGTATATAAAGAAAAAATAAATAAATAAACAAACACATAATAAATCAATACTTACCAAATTTTGTCTATTATGTAGCAAAGAAGCAGGTCTACGGAAGGCTTTTCTGTTGAGTTCGAAGCCCAGATTACTCGTGGTCTCTGAAATAAGGTAAGATTATAAGTATAAAATTTATAAAACCAAATAATAAATCCGGTATTGCTCAATTTCAGATGCAGACGTACTGAATGATATATCAGACTGTCAGCATGGTATTCGATCTGGAAGGTCCAGTGTAACGAATTTACTCAGTTTCTATGATCGAGCCACAGAGAGCTATAAAGAATTCTGATCAAGAAAGAGATCTAGGGGTGGTTTTAGATTGAAAATATAACCTGAGGATCATATTAAGAACATTGTGCGAGGGGCCTATGCTACACTTTCAAACTTTAGAATTGCTTTTAAATACATAGGTCAAAAAGTTTTAAAAGTTCCAGAAGAGCAGCCCAGTGTGTTCCCAAAGAAAGCTCTCCCAGAAAAATGGATTAATAATAAAGTGACTTTGCAAAGGAAGAATTTGAGTTAAAACTAATGTAGAAATATGACCAAACCTAACCTACCCTGATAATTTTGGCAAACCCAATAGCTGATAGTACATGATAGATTTTAGAGCGGGAAGATCATGACTCTCACAGTTACTTGACCTCTATGACAAACCATGAAAATTACCTCTGCTGAAGAAATTGAAAAACTGCAAGCAGATGTTAATAAAGCTTTTAACTGGGCAGAAGAAAATAACATGATGTATGTTTAACAGTGATAATTTCCAAATACTAAGGTGCAGTCAAAATAAAGAAATCAAACATTATACAGGCAACCTAGTTTAGATCCAAACTAAACCTCTTATCAAGTATCTATGACAATCATCAGTTTAATGATCAAAATTGCAGATTTTATACTATAAACATCAGATGTCCAAAGTTGTTCAACATCCTCCCAGCGAGTATAAGAAATATTGCCGGAACAACCATGGACATCTTCAAGAGAAAACTAGATTGTTTTCTAAATTAAATGCTGGACCAACTGGGCTCACAGACCAACCGGGCCAACTTAAATTTATCTGTTGATTAACCCTTGTGTTGCTCAGGGCTAATTAGCATTTGTCACCCACAGGTGCATACCAAAAAAGAAAA
Source organism: Procambarus clarkii (assembly GCF_040958095.1). Taxonomy (NCBI): domain Eukaryota; kingdom Metazoa; phylum Arthropoda; class Malacostraca; order Decapoda; family Cambaridae; genus Procambarus; species Procambarus clarkii. Next base: position 46,213,073 of record NC_091162.1, on the reverse strand, counting down.
ACATTTATTTTTTCTTCTTAATCTGTTAATTTGTGTTCTCTGTTCATGGGAAAAATAATAAAAAAAATCGTGAGTCTAGTGAGTCCAGACAGTAAATCGTGGTCACACAGTCAGCAGACAATGCTACCTCCCTCCCCACCAAGATTACTCCTCCCACTATAGCGCTAATTATCACAACAATCCTGCAATTATCAGAATCCTGGTAATTTTTACAGTCAGGGGTCTTCTGTAATAATATCAAAGCTAAATAATAGCATGAACATGTATATTATGGCACTTTTTGGCGATGCTGTGGTCACAAGCTGAACAGCAGTGCTGTGAGCTCATGCTGCATGCGTCAGGCTTGGTGGCTCACTCAATACTGAGGTCCTCACACCCGGGAATTTGGCCCACGATTTAAAAAAAAAAATGGCGTCTGTTTACAAGAGCCCTGATGAAGGTGAGGTGAACCCCGTGTATCCGCAGGCCGTTTAAATCTTGCGTAGTGCTCCAATACATCATATAATGGGATACACAATTTATAGCAAGTCACTCAACCCATAATATGATGTGTTGCGCAACTTAAGGGTTAAGGACCTGCCCAAAGCCCTATGGGTGTTAATTGCTTTACAAGAATTTAAAAATATTAATGCTATGTACTCTCATAAACCTAATGTTCCATCTTATGTGTATATATATATATATATATATATATATATATATATATATATATATATATATATATATATATATATATATATATATATATATATATATATATATATATATATATAAGTTTGTGAGGGTACCACCTCTGGTGCCAATGTGGGGACCCATAGCCTCGGAGAAGAAAATAAAAAGTATTCAGAGGAGACCTTGTGGTTTCTCACTGAGCACTAATATTATCATCTCCTACCACCCCCATTCTTTTGTATGTACACATATATATTTGCTTTATTTGAACTTTGTTACAAAAAAGGAGTTACATATGGGTTACAAAGATGGTTATCATAGGTTGTCGAGTTCCTCCAGCTCCTCAGATGGCGGGCAGGAACCCTGGATGCAGTGTGCATTTCCCCTCTGTATCGCCGCACTGAGGCGCTGGAAAAGAAAGCTTGCATCTCTTGGGTCCCTTGTTGTTTCAATGAGCCTAGAACCCAGTTCCTTCAAAAAACTGGTAGCACTTTTACCCCAGGCGACGAGTGTCTCAGAAGCAATGGGGACAAAATTGTAGTGGTGATCCAGTTCACTATACTTACGGAATTTGGCTGCTTCCCTGTGGGTGGCAGCGCCACCTGGTTGTGCAACACTGAGGTTAATGTAGGTGTTAGCCAGGGTTGATACGCACGTGTAGTCCCATACCAACTGCTTGCCATTCTTCCAGGGGTTCACTGTGCTACCATCCGGGCGACCAATAAGAGCATCAGAGTTACGGGGCGTTAGGTAACGGGGCTCTCTTTCAGCTGGGCATCCAGCTGTGGTGAGGCTCCTCTTGATGATGTCGTTAACTTCATTGTGCCTCGAGTGCCATCCCCCTGTGCTTTGGCAGAGAAGGCCATGGTGGCCGTACCTGTCAGCCACCACCTCGCTGCAAATACACCAATATCTGGTGTGGATTGGGGCAGCAAGGCAGAGGGCCACAGCAATTCGGAGGGCGTGTGGTGTGAGACGCGTGCCAGTTGCCGACATTGGGGTTGCTAACAGGAAATCCCCTGCATGTGGTGCTGCTACTGCTGTGAGGCGAGCAATGTCGTGTTGTGTTGTTGCAGCACCCAGGCACTCTGCAGCAACTTGGTCTACAATGGGGCCATCCCAGCTGGATTGCTTGTGGGCTTTTGGGGATGGTGGTTGAGGTGATTGGCCTGCACGAGAGGCCCACTCTGTGGCACAGCGTGTAAAATTGGGATCATGTACACCTGCCAGCTGATGTAAGTGGGCAGGTAGAATTTCCTTCACAAGGTCGTCGGATGCTGATAAGGAGGACAGGAAGGCTGGAACAGTGATTTGCGTAGCTGTTCGAACTCCGAGGCCCCCCAGTCTTACGGGAAGAGAGGCTTGTTTCCACTGTAGGTCATCGAGAGAGAGGTTAAGGGCTTTTTCTAGCATTGATTTCAGTAACCGGTCATACTCACTTAGTTTTTGGCTACTATAAGATGGTGAACACCTCAGAAAGTAGGTTAACCTGGGGAGGGACAGACATCTGGTGATGAGGTAGAGTGCATCATGAGCATCAATATCCTCAATCCTCCCATCCATCCTCTTAAGGTCGGCGATTTTCTTATCAAGGACCTCATCGATGGCTTTCAACCCCAGGGGAGCTCCTAGGAGTGTGCTGTCTTCAGGTTTAGTTTTATGGATATTTGGCAGAAGACCCTCTATTCTCTCTACGATGCCCTGGTTGGAACATATTATTTCACATTTAGAAGGGTTCAGGGTGAGGCCTAAAACTGCACCTTGCTCCTGCACACGAACATGACAAACAACAAGCATCCCTGACTATGGAATGTCGTCAACGAGAATTCGCGTTGGAAACTTCACACCTCGCTCAACGCCAGCAAGCTACCGCCAATCTTCCCGTCAGTTTAAATATATCACATGCAAGTAAGTTAATGCCACCATTCGTAGAAACAGAAGTTGATGTGTTTTTCACCACCTTTGAAACCCTTGCTAATCAACTTAGTTGGCCTTCCGACCAATGGGCAACCCTTCTCAGAGTACATCTTACAGGTAGAGCTGCAGCTACACTCAGTACTTTGGCGTCTGAGAATGACTACCAGACTCTGAAACAAGCAGTGTTGGACGCCTACCTTCTCTCCACCGAAAGTTATCGAAGGAAATTCCGTGACCACCTGAAGGCAAGTACCACTACCTTTCTCGAGTTTGCTAATACCAAAAGGAGATATTTTATGAAATGGCTGGAAGCAGCACATGTCTCTACCTTTGCAGAACTCGTCAACCTCATGCTAGTTGAAGAATTCTTGAGGCGTGTGCCGCCTCCTGTCCGTCTATATTTAGCAGATAAAGAAGAAACCGACTACCTAAAGTGTGCTAGTCGGCTGACACTTACAGCCTCATCTACCGGCTGACACCAGAACCATCTTCCAGTAAGAAGTCGTGGTACAGTTACGAGAAAGTGAGTACCGATCAAGCTGGCTCGCAATTGTACTGCAAGTATTGTAGACTCTATGGACATACCATAGATAAATGTGGTAAGTCTCAATACAAAGGAAACACCGAAACGCCAAAACCCAAACAGACTCCTCCTAACTCCGGTAAGCCTGTGATGAATGTTGGTGTTCATGTTAATGATCTTTCTCTTTTCAGTAAACACCTGTATACTGGAACTGTCTCTGCCAACGGTTCAAATCCGGAGGGACGTTTCAAACTGAAGATCTTGAGGGACACTGCGGCTCTTCAATCGATTATTTTGAAGTCGGCTGTGCCCAACATCGCCTACACCGGAGAAACTGTCTTCATCACTGACCTCACTGCTACCACTCCTTATCCTCTCGCCAGAGTCCACCTGGATTGTCCCTTCGTGAGCGGAGAAGTCCAAGTCGCCATCAGGGAAAAGCCTTTTCCCATGCCTGGAGTGCAACTTCTCCTGGGCAATGACTTGGCAGAAGACCTGCAACCGACCAACCTGATCGTCATGGACAAACCCCAGGTTTATACCTCTGTGATGGATAATCCCATTTTTTAGTATGTTCCAGCAAAGGTTCAAGAGAGTGATGAAGTTTCTCCTCCGGTTTTAGTGACCACCCGTGCACAAGCCGCACGACCACAGCCAGCTGACTACTGCTACCGCTGTCCCTCAAGACCCTCAGAAACTACCCCCGAATCTGACCAAGTTGGAGTTCTGTAAGTTACAGAGGGAAGATCTTACCTTGACACCATTGTTTTTCCAGGCTGAGACTCAACCTGACAGTATTCCTGGGTTCTTCCTAGAGAACGAGTTGCTCTACCGCATATATAGACCCAGTAAACTGAAGGAGGAGGACGATTGGGCCAACGTCGAACAACTAGTGATTCCTGCCAGCCTGCGGCCCACTATTCTACACCTGGCCCACGGAGCACTCTCCCACTACGGATTTAACAAGACCTACCATGGAATCCGTCAAGACTACTACTGGCCAGGTATGGTAAATAGCGTCAAACAGTACGTCAAACAGTGTCACACATGTCAGATGGCAGGTAAACCGAACATCTCTATTCCCAGAGCACCACTGACTCCCATACAGGTGCCTGCGGAACCTTTCCACAGACTTATTATAGACTGTGTTGGTCCTTTACCTCAGACCATTTCAGGTAACGCCTATATCTTAGCCATCCTGTGTCCTACCACCAGATTCCCCATAGCAGTTCCAGTAAAGAACATTACGGCTGCTACGGTTGTGAAACACTTATTGAAGATCTTCACCCAGTATGGATTTCCAAGGGAGGTTCAGAGCGGCTGTGGCACCAACTTCACCAGTGATCTCTTCAAGAGGACACTGGAAGAGTTCAACATCAAACAGGTATTGTCCAGCCCCTATCATCCTGTTTCACAGGGTTCTCTTGAGCATAGTCATCAGACTATTAAAGCACTCCTGAAGAAGTTTTGTAATGAAACCTCTAAGGATTGGGATAAGCAAATTGACCTTATAATGTGTATCTATAGAAGTCTTCCCAATGAGTCCCTAGGAGTATCTCCTTATGAGATGCTCTACGGACGTAAGTGCCGTACTCCTCTCAAGGCTTTCAAAGACTCTCTACGTGATGCCACCTTCAGTGAGCATCAGAATGTGCCCCAGTTTCTTCAAAACCTACAACACATTCTAGAGAGGGTCCGCAGTTTTGCCCAAGATAACCTATTGAAAGCACAGGAGAGGATGAAGACTCATTACGACCAGACCAGCAAAGTAAGGACATTTAAACTGGGAGACTTCGTACTTGCTTATTTCCCTATCCCAGGTTCTCCTTTACAAAACAGGTTTTCAGGACCCTACCGCATCAAGGAGTGCAGAAACAACCATAACTACATTCTAGAGACTCCAGATAGGCGGCGGAAGACCCAGTTGTGCCACGTCTACCTCCTGAAGCTATATAACGGTACTCCTCCCACTGTCATGATTAATTACTCGTCATTTAAAGAGCCATACATCCACAGTGGTTGTATATAGTATAGTTGAATATAATACACAACTATATTCTACCCACCTCAAGACTCCGCTCCAATATAGAAGCATCAAGAAATATGGACCAATAGGCTTTCTACAAACACTTCTATTCAATATCCATTGTTTCGTGTTCTGTCTTGTGTTGATGAAATTAATACCCTATTAATACCACTTCTTGTTCTGTCTTGTGTTGATGAAATTAATACCCTATTAATGCCACATCTTGTTCTGTCTTGTGTTAATGCCACATCACCCCTTCCACCTCACTCAAATGTAGATATAAAATCGGAGATGCGTAAGTTCTATTCAGTTGTGTATTTGTGAACTAAAGTCTCTGAAAATGTAATAAGTTTTACGAAACGCGCTCGTGTCGCGTCAGACTAGAAATAAAAATGAATTTTGGAGAATTGATTTTTGATTTACTTCCAACAGTGAAAAGAAATGTACGAAAGATTGAGAAAATTCGTGTTAGAATTATTAATCTTACTTTTTCGGTCATATTTAATAATATATATATATATATATATATATATATATATATATATATATATATATATATATATATATATATATATATATATATATATATATATATAAGCCTATACTTGCATAAACCACAAGTGAAGATTAATAATCTTTGGACAACACCCACCAGTTGGGTTCGAGTCCCACTGGTGGGTGTTGTCCAAAGATTATATATATATATATATATATATATATATATATATATATATATATATATATATATATATATATATATATACATATATATATATATATATATATATATATATATATATATATATATATATTTATATATATATATATATATATATATATATATATATATATATATATATATATATATATATATATATACACACACACATACATACATACATACATACATACATACATACATACATACATACATACATACATACATACATACAGAGAGAGAGAGAGAGAGATGGACACAGAGAACTGGAGAGACACATCCAGACAGACAGACACACGCACAGAATTATTATTAGGAGAACATAGACCCCACACAACCTATAAAATATGTGAGAAATCTTTAAGGAATTCTGATAAAGAAAGAGATCTAGGGGTAGTTCTAAATAGAAAACTATCACCTGAGGACCACATAAAGAACATTGTGTGAGGAGCCTATGCCACGCATTCCAACTACAGAGTTGCTTTTAAATACATGGATGGCGAAATACTAAAGAAATTGTTCACCACTTTTGTTAGCTAGAATATGCAGCAGTTGTGGGGTGCCCATATTGGGGTGCCATCACATTTAAACCACCACCAAGCCCACAAATACGTCAACATGAACCAGCATTACACCGTCTAACATACTCTGTCAGATGTAACAACTAAATTTGTGAATTCAAGAACTATTCTATTGTATAACACAGTGTTAGTACGAGAAAAACATTACTTACATTCGAAGCCGTGTTTTAAAATGGGGATCTTGTTGTACTGACGCTCCACACTGTGTGTTCGTTTGCGTATGATAACCGTGTGACAATTTACTACAACAATTATTTAATTATTCTTATTCTTTATTTTACTATTTTTAGGGTACATGAAATTTCAAAATTATTTATACAAAATAATATAAATGCATTGTCATACCCTTATATATTATGGAAAATACGATGCCATGAACGAAGTCAAAGTCAAGTCGAAGTCAAAGTCATTCGTCGAACGTATTAGTAATTTTTTTCTCACAAACGATAGGGGATAATAAAACCACATAGAATATACGTGTACAGTAAAGTCAATTTTATTCAGGAAAGTACATACATAGTTGATTTACAAACATAATGTTGGATTTATAGATAGAGCTAGTGCATACAATACCTAAAGCCACTATAGTAGGCATAGCATTTCAGGCAACCGGGCAGTATATATGGACCCCTTACTCAAATCTCTGAATATGTTAGATATTAAGTACCTGCACATCCTCTCATGTGTATTTTATATATATATAAAACGCTGAACTGTAATGTCAATCCTGACCTTAAAAGCTTCCTAGAAGGTTGTAACAGATCCCATGAGCACCACACCAGAAATAAATACCTATTTGATATTCCAAGAGTACGACTTAGTCAAACTAGAAATGCTTTACAAATCAAGGGACCTTGAATGTGGAATGACCTTCCCAATTATGTTAAAGACTGTACCTCTCCCAACCAGTTTAAGATAAAAACTAAGTACTACCTAATTAACTCAATGTAACCTACCTAACCCCCAAAATGTCAATCCATATCTTCTATTTTAAACAATGCTGTTTTGTTGACCAAATTGTATTTTTACTCTTTTTCTGCCATGTTTCCCCCCCCCTTTTTTCCCTTTTTTCTTATTTTTTCTCAACACAATTTATACTTTAATTATAAGGATCAGGACATCACCTGATAAAACATGATTTGACCACTATCAAACACACACATTTCGTGTGTGTTTGACGCTCACTGATATGTTCCAGCGTTGTTTTATATTTGGTGCTATTCTATCTTACACTTTGTTGCTCTTTTTTACCTACGGGCTCATAGAACATTCTATTGAGAAAACATTGGCACAAAAATGAATGACGTACATAGAATAATAATGTCAGGACAGTGAAATAATTAGAAACTTTCAAAGCGCTGTATCGCACATATGTCGTCGCATCACCAATACTGGGTAACAGTTCCGTCAATTCACACACTCTTGCGGGTGGGCCGCGACCATTATTCTACGTTTATATTCATATCACCGTGTTAGGAATTTCATTGCGAGTCCATTGATACCAAAATTGACGCTGTAGGACAAGTGTGGAAGTGATAACAATCCCAAGAGTAAAAACATTTTGTTGCTGTTGGGCGCTCATGGCGAGTCATCTACGTAGTTATTTATTTGGTGCTGGTAACCATATACCTTTCGTGACCTTTTTTACTGATGATCTTCTAGAGAATTTTATTGCGAGTACGTTGGTACCAAAATGAAATACGTAGCTCGAGAACTAAGGTCAGGAGAGTAAAAAGAGTATACACATTTTTGTTTTGACGCTTAAGGTTCCTAATGTATTACAAATAGTTTTTACATGTTTAAATATAAAATTTATGGTGTTTTTTGTCAAATTCATTAATAAATTGTGAATGATATATATTGGCTGAGTGAAACCTTCAAAATCCATTTAGTTATAATATGATCAGAAAAAAGTAGTTTTCCAAATTTTCTAAAAATCGCTCTTTTTAACAATTTGACTCCTTATGCATTCCACTAAACACTAATATCATGTTTAAATATATAATTTATGAATTATTCCCTAAAATAATTTATATAAATTATAAAAGTTGCTGGAAAGTGGTGTGAAAGAATCTGAAAACGTTTTGTTGTCTTATATTGGCGTGTTCTTATTAACTATGTCTCAAGTGCACAGTTTATCAAACAAGAAGATTAACATTCGTGAACCCTTAAAATCTTATATGTTATCTTGCTGGTGCAAAATGGGTGAATCTTTAAGAACAGCTAGTATCTATATGACAAATGGTGTTTTCCCTAACTCAAACAATGTAGGGTTTATTATTCTACACATATTTCTAATGACTCTTAGATGTTTACATTCTCTGAAGTATAATTGTGAAGGCTGTGTCCATCACTCTCACCACAGATTCTTAAACTCCTCTCTGTAGGTTCAACTATAATTAATTTTCATTCTGAATCTCCATGGACATTTGTATCCAAAATGAAACCAATGTGGTTTCAAATAAGACAAATACATGAGTTTATGATAAATTCGTTTTCTGTGATATAACATTGATATGCTCTTTTTTTTTTAAACCGCATACTAAACTAAATCACGATCGATAGTATATATTGCTTTTTAAGAATTAAGCTCCACCACTGACCGCCAATTAAGTGCTCACATCAACAGAGTTGATGTATAAATGGTCAACGCTCAACAGAGTTAGTATAAATGGGGTTAAGTCAGAGTTGGAAAATGTTGTAGGTTGAGTAGCTTTGGCTGCAGCTTTACTCTTATCTAGCCAAACACAATATACTTAGGCCTTGCCAATATGGCTTCAGACCCAAAAAAAGCACTAACGATGCACTTATTAGTATGCTTAACTCGATTCATACAGCTCTTGATAAAAATGAGTTACCTGTTGGGTTATTTGTGGACCTATGTAAAGCTTTTGACACTGTCAACCACCAAAACCTTCTTCTTAAACTACATCATTATGGAGTCAGAGGACACTCCCTGCAATACCTCAAATCCTACCTTACTGACAGGCTCCAGTATGTTTCTTTGAATAATTCAATTTCTCCCACCCTACCCATCAACATTGGTGTTCCTCAGGGCAGCATACTTGGCCCTCTCCTCTTTCTCATATACATTAATGACCTTCCAAATGCCTCCCAACACCTCAAACCAATTCTATTTGCTGACGACACAACCTTCATTTACTCCAGTCCTGACCCCCTTGCTCTAAATGCCACAGTAAATGTAAATACTGAGCTAAATAAAGTCTATCTTTGGCTAACTGCCAACAAACTCACCCTTAACATTGACAAAACTTTCTATATTCTGTTTGGCAATAAATCCTCTAATCAAATAAATCTCAAAATAAACAATACCCAAATTTGTAACAATTTAGAGGGCAAATTCCTTGGCATTCTCATTGACCACAAACTGAATTTCCAGGGCCAAATTCTAAATATATCAAAAAAAGTTTCAAAAACTGTTGGCATTCTTTCTAAGATCAGATATTATGTACCCCGCCCTGCCCTGGTGACTCTCAATTACTCCCTCGTCTATCCATATCTCAACTATGGTATTTGTGCTTGGTGTTCTACTACCCAAAATCATTTACGTCCTCTAATTACTCAACACAAAGCTGCTATTAGGACAATATCCAACTCTGGCCCCAGACATCACTCGGTACCCCTACTCAAATCTCTGAATATGTTAGACATTAAGTCACTGCACATTCTCTCATGTGTATTATACATATATAAAACGCTAAACTGTAATGCCAATCCTGACCTCAAAAGCTTCATAGAAAGTTGTAACAGAACCCATGAGCACCACACCAGAAATACAGTATTGATATTCCTAGAGTACGACTTAATCAAACTAGAAATGCTCTACAAATCAAGGGACCCAGGTTGTGGAATGACCTTCCCAACCATGTTAAAGACTGTACCTCTCTCAACCAGTTTAAGATTAAAAGGAAGCTATACCTAATAAATTCCCTGTAACCTACCTTACCCCTCTAATGTCATCCAATGTCTGTTTTTTTTTTTAAAGAGCGCTGTTTGTCGACAGAATTGTATTTGTGCTGCTTTTTCAGCTATGTTTTCTTTCCATGTTTTCATTTTACTCTTTATGCTCAATTAGTATTAAGCTTTAGTCATTTAAGTTTATCATGCCCGAAATGCTTTGCGTAATAGTGGCTTTAGGCATTGTATGTACTAGCCCTAACTATAAATCCACCACTCTTTGTAAAATCTCTTTTATGTATGTACCTTACCTATATAAACATTTTGATTTTGATTTGATTTTGATTTTGAGTACCTCAAGGCTCTGTCCTGGGACCTCTGTTGTTTATAATACTGTATACATAAATGATTTAGATTCAGGTGTGAGTAACAACATTTGCAAATTTGCCGATGATACAAAAATCGGTATGGAAATAACACAGAAGACTCACTATCTCTTCAAGTTGATCTAAATACAGTTTTGAAATGGGCAAAAGGTTGATAGATGCAGTTCAATGCTGATAAATGTAAAGTTTTGAGGTTAAGTAATGATATGATAGAGTTACAAGAGTTACACATCTCCGATTTTGTTTATATCTACATTTGAGTGAGGTGGATGGGGTGAGGTGGTATTTAATAAGGTATTAATATCATCAACACAAGCCAGAACATGAAACAATGGGTATTGAATAGAAGTGATTGTAGAAAGCTTATTGGTCCATATTTCTTGATGCTTCTATATTGGAGCGGAGTCTTGAGGTGGGTAGAATATAGTTGTGCATTAATTGGCTGTTGATTGCTGGTGTTGACTTCTTGATGTGTAATGCCTCGCAAACGTCAAGCCGCCTGTTATCGCTGAATCTATCGATGATTTCTGTGTTGTTTACTAGGATTTCTCTGGCGATGGTTTGGTTGTGGGAAGAGATTATATGTTCCTAAATGGAGCCCTGTTGCTTATGCATCGTTAAACGCCTAGAAAGAGATGTTGTTGTCTTGCCTATATACTGTTTTTTTTGGAGCTTACAGTCCCCAAGAGGGCATTTGAAGGCATAGACGACGTTAGCATCTTTTAAAACGTTCTGTTTTGTGTCTGGAGAGTTTCTCATGAGTAGGCTGGCCGTTTTTCTGGTTTTATAGTAAATCGTCAGTTGTATCCTCTGATTTTTGTCTGTAGGGATAACGTTTCTATTAACAATATCTTTCAGGACCCTTTCCTCCATTTTATGAGCTGTGGAAAAGAAGTTCCTGTAAAATAGTCTAATAGGGGGTATAGGTGTTGTGTTGGTTGTCTCTTCAGAGGTTGCATGGCGTTTCACTTTCCTTCTTATGATGTCTTCGACGAAACCATTGGAGAAGCCGTTGTTGACTAGGACCTGCCTTACCCTACAGAGTTCTTCGTCGACTTGCTTCCATTCTGAGCTGTGGCTGAGAGCACGGTCGACATATGCGTTAACAACACTCCTCTTGTACCTGTCTGGGCAGTCGCTGTTGGCATTTAGGCACATTCCTATGTTCGTTTCCTTAGTGTAGACTGCAGTGTGGAAACCTCCGCTCTTTTCCATGACTGTTACATCTAGAAAGGGCAGCTTCCCATCCTTTTCCATCTCGTAAGTGAAACGCAGCACGGAACTCTGCTCAAATGCCTCCTTCAGCTCCTGCAGATGTCTGACATCAGGTACCTGTGTAAAAATGTCAACATACCTGCAGTATATGGCCGGTTTCAAGTTCATGTCAACTAAGACTTTTTGCTCGATGGTACCCATGTAGAAGTTTGCAAACAGGACACCTAGGGGAGAACCCATGGCGACACCATCTACTTGCTTATACATGTGCCCATCCGGGCTCAAGAAGGGTGCCTCTTTAGTACAAGCTTGGAGTAGTTTCCTCAGAATATTTTCTGGTATGTCAAGAGGAGTACAGGCTGGATCACGATACACTCTGTCGGCTATCATCCCGATTGTCTCGTCCACAGGTACGTTGGTAAACAGCGATTCTACGTCCAACGAGGCTCTTATCCCTGTGGCCCGTGTGCCCCACAGTAAGTCAACAAATTTCTTTGGAGACTTCAGGCTGAAGGTGCAAGGAACATAAGGAGTCAGCAGGCCGTTGAGTCGCTTCGCCAGTCTGTACGTGGGTGTGGGCATCTGGCTAATGATTGGCCGAAGTGGGTTTCCAGGCTTGTGTGTCTTGACATTTCCATACGCATATCCAGGTTTATATTCCCCAATGATCTTTGGCAGGTGGAGTCCAGATTTCTTGGCGTTCACAGTTTCGATCAGTTTGTTGACCTTTGCTTTTAATTCGGCTGTAGTGTCCTTCGTTACCCTTTGGAACTTAGTTTGGTCAGAGAGTATGAGGTTCATTTTCGCCAGATATTCGTCTTTTTTAAGAATGACATATATTGGCGACTTGTCACCTCTCCTGACAACTATCTCCTTGTTCTCATGAAGGCTTTTAGCTGCCGCTTTGAACTCGGGGGACAGTATGGTGCTTCTGTAATTGCCTCGATTCTTTCCTCCTTCTGCAATAAGTTCTGCTTGTAAGGTATCTTTGATAGTGACCTTCTTTTGTGTCTCGAGGTCGAATATGTCGTCCAACAGAATTTCCAACTCTACTTTCCGGGCCATCTCACTCGGTCTGGACATAACATGACAGTTTATGCCCAGATTTAGGAGAGTGACTTGGTCCTCAGTGAGGTTAATTCCTGCAAGGTTCAGGAAGCCATCTCTTGGTCGTGGAATTGCCATAGGTCCTCCATATAATGTTGTTAGTTTCTTGATAATCATTGTTTCAGTGCTGAGGTGATGTTGCAACTACTTCATGCTACAAACGAGTGGAGAAATAGCAACATCGACGAAAGTATCCGTACCCGCATTGAACAACACCTCGACATCCTCACAGACTCACAGATATATATATATATATATATATATATATATATATATATATATATATATATATATATATATATATATATATATATATATATATATATATATATATATGTATATATATATATGTATTATTTATATTATATATATAATTATATAGGTCATATGTTTTTGTATTTTTGCTGATTTGTTAGTAAATAATAAAAGAAATATAAATTATTTGATTTTTTTACCCTTAAATTGGTTTTAATATTTAAATTGAAAATAATAATATAATATAAAATAAAATATAATAAAATAATTAATACAATATAAAATATAATAAAAATAATAATATAATATAAAATAATATAATTTAATTTCAAGAAATTTACCTTTAAACACAAAGATGTGAAGAGGGTTCAGATTATAGGCTGAAACCTTTCACAAGAGATTCATATTGGTATATGAATGGATTATGAATGATTCATGTTAGGATTGTAAAGTTGCCACAACATCTCAAATTAGTGTTAGATACGTAGGTTTTGGTTAAAAGTTTTGGAAACCTATTTAAGTCCACACATAATATCGTATCTGATACGATAAAACAAACGTTTCCAATCCTTTCAAATACTTTCCAGATATGTTGTGGCAACCTTAAATTGTTTGCTGGGTAGTTTGACCTCCTAGGGGCACTAGTTTGACCTCCTGGGGGCACTAATATGACCTCCTGTGGGCCATAGTTTGACCTCCTGAGGCACTAGTTTGACCTCCTGTGGCCACTAGTTTGAACTTCTGGGGTACTAGGTTGAGCTCCTGGATCACTAGTTTGACCTCTTAGGGCACTATTTTGAGCTCCTGGGGCACTAGTTTTACCTCCTGAGGGCACTAGTTTTACCTCCTGGGACTTGAGATTGACCTCCTTGGGGCACTAGTTTGACCTCCTGGTGCACTAATTTGACCTGCTTGGGTCACTAGTGTCACCTCCTGGGGCACTAGATTGACCTCCTGGGGGCACTAGTTTGAACCCCTGGGGGCACTAGTTTGACCTCCTAGGGAACTAGTTTGACCTCCTGGGGAACTAGTTTGACCTACTAGGGGCACTAGTTTCACTTTCTGGGAGCACTAGTCTGACCTTCTGTGGGCACTAGTTTGACCTTCTGGGGGCACTAGTTTGACCTCCTGTGGAACTAGTTTGAGCTACTAGGGGCACTAGTTTGACCTTCTGCGAGCATTAGTTTCATCTCCTGGGGAACTAGTTTGACCTCCTGAGGGCACTAGTTTGACCTCCTGGGAGCACAAGTTTGACCTCCTGAGGGCACTAGTATAACCTCTTGGGGGCATTAGTTTGACCTCCTGGGAGCACTAGTTTGACCTCCTGGGGCACTAGTATAACCTCCTGGGGGGCACTAGTTTGACCTCCTGAGAGCACTAGTTTGACCTCCTTGGGCACTAGTTTGACCTCCTGAGGGCACTAGTTTAACCTCCTGTGAGCACTAGCTTGACCTCCTGGGGCACTAGTTTGACCTCCAGGGGTAATAGTTTGACCTACTAGGGGCACTAGTTTGACCTTCTGGGAGCACTAGTTTGACCTCCTGGGGCACTAGTTTGAACTTCTGGGGGCACTAGTTTGAATTTTGGAGGCACTAGTTTGACCTCCTGGACCACTAGTTTGTTCTCCTGGGAACACTATTTTGACCTCCTGGTGCACTATTTTGACCTCAAGTGGGGCACTAGTTTGACTTCCTGTAGGCACTAGTTTGACCTCCTGGGGGCACTAGTTTGACCTCCTGGGGGCACTAGTTTGACCTCCTGAGGCACAAGTTTGACCTAATGTGGGCACTAGTTTAACCTCCTGGGGACACTAGTTTGACCTCCTGGGGGCACTAGTTTGAACTTCTGGGGCACTAGGTTGAGTTCCTGGATCACTAGTTTGACCTCCGGGGATACTATTTTGAGCTCCTGGGGGCACTAGTTTTACCTCCTGGTGCACTAATTTGACCTGCTTGGGCCACTAGTGTGATCTCCTAGAGCACTAGATTGACCTCCTTGGGGCATTAGTTTGACCTCCTGGTGCACTAGTTTGTCCTCCGGGGGCACTAGTTTGTCCTCCTAGGGGCACTAGTTTGACCTCAAGCGGGGCACTAGTTTGACCTACGGCGGGGAACTAGTTTGACCTCATAGGGGCACTAGTCTAACCTCCTGGGGGCACTAGCTTGACCTCCTGGGGGCACTAGTTTGACCTCCTAGGGGCACTAGTTTGACCTCCTTGGGCACTAGTTTGACCTCATGAGGGCACTAGTTTGACCTCCTGGGAGCACTAGTTTGACCTCCTGGGGCACTAGTTTGACCTCCTGTTGCACTATTTTGACCTCAAGTGGGGCACTAGATTGACCTCCTGAGGCACTAGTTTGACCTAACGTGGGCACTAGTTTGACCTCCTGGGGGCACTAGTTTGATCTTCTGGGGCACTAGGTTGAGCTCCTGGATCACTAGTTTGACCTCCTTGGGCACTAGTTTGACCTCCTGCGGAACTAGTTTGTCGTCCAGCGGGAACTAGTTTGACCTCCTTAGGGCATTAGTTTGACCTCCTTGGGAACTAGTTTGTACTCCTGGGAGCACTAGTTTGACCTTCTGGGGGCACTAGTTTGACCTCCTGGGGAACTAGTTTGATCTACTAGGGGCACTAGTTTGACCTTCTGGGAGCACTAGTTTCACCTCCTGGGGCACTAGTTTGTCCTAATGGGGTACTAGTTTGTCCTCCTGGGAGTACTAGTTTGACCTCCTTAGGGCACTAGTTTGACCTCCTGGGAGCACTAGTTTGACCTCCTGAGGGCACTAGTTTGACCTCCTTGGGCACTAGTTTGACCTCCTGAGGGCACTAGTTTCACATCTTGGGGGCACTAGTTTGACCACCTGGGAGCACTAGTTTGACCTCCTGAGAGAACTAGTTTGACCTCATTGGGCACTAGTTTGACCCCCTAAGGGCACTAGTTTGACCTCCCGTGAGCACTAGTTTGACCTCCTGGGGCACTAGTTTGACCTCCAGGGGTAATAGTTTGACCTACTAGGGGCATTAGTTTGACCTTCTGGGAGCACTAGTTTGACCTCTTGGGGCACAAGTTTGAACTTCTGGGGGCACTAGTTTGACTTTTGGAGGCACTAGTTTGACCTCCTGGGGCACTAGTTTGACCTTCTGGAGGCACAAATTTGACCTCCTAGGAGCATTAGTTTATCCTTCTGGGGGCACTAGTTTGGCCTCCTGGTGCAGTATTTTGACCTCCTTGGGGCACTAATATGACCTCCTGGGGGCCATAGTTTGAACTCCTGAGGCACTAGTTTGACCTCCTGTGGGCACTAGTTGCACCTCCTTGGGGGGGCACTAGTTTGACCTCTTGGGGGCACTAGTTTGAACTTCTGGGGCACTAGGTTGAGTTCTTGGATCACTTGTTTGACCTCCTGGGGCACTATTTTGGGCTCCTGTGGCACTAGTTTTACCTTCTGAGGGCACTTGTTTGACCTCCTGGGACTTGAGATTGACCTCCTTGGGGCACTAGTTTGACCTCCTGGTGCACTAATTTGACCTGCTTGGGCCACTAGTGTCACCTCCTGGGGAATTAGATTGACCTCCTGGGGGCACTAGTTTGACCTCCTGGGGCAATAGTTTGTTCTGCGGGGGCACGTCTAGATTGATCTACTGGGGGCACAAATTTGACTTCCTAGGGGCCCTAGTTTGACCTCCTGTGGAAATAGTTTGCCCTCTGGCAGGCACTAGTTTGACCTTCTTTGGCACAAGTTTGTTCTCCTGGGGGCACTAGTTTGACCTTCTGGGGGCACTAGTTTAACCTCTAGGGGAACTAGTTTGACCTACTAGGGGCACTAGTTTGACCTTCTGGGAGCATTATTTTCACCTTCTGGGGCACTAGTTTGTCCTCCTGGGAGCACTAGTTTGACCTCTTGGGGCACTAGTATAACCTCCTGGGGGCACTAGTTTGATCTCCTGAGAGCACTAGTTTGACCTCCTTGGGCACTAGTTTGACCTCCTGAGGGCACTAGTTTGACCTCCTGTGAGCACTAGTTTGACCTCCTGGGGGCACTAGTTTGACCTCCAGGGGTAATAGTTTGACCTACTAGGGACACTAGTTTGACCTTCTGGGAGCACTAGTTTGACATCCTGGGGCACTAGTTTGACCTTCTGGGGCACTAGGTTGAGCTCGTTGGGCACTAGTTTGATATCCTGGGGCACTATTTTGAGCTTCTGGGGTACTAGTTTGACCTCATGAGGCACTAGTTTGACCTCCTGGGGGCACTAGTTTGACCTCCTGGGGCACTAGTTTGACCTGATGGCGGCACTAGTTTGACGTCCCAGGGGCACTAGTTTGAGTTCTTGGGGGGCGCTAGTTTGACCTCCTGGGGCAAAAGTTTGACCTGCTGGGGGCACTTGTTTGACCTCTTATCGCCCTAGTTGAACCTCTTGGGGCACTAGTTTGACCTACTTGCGGCACTAGTTTGACCTCCTGGGGGCAGTAGTTTGACCTCCTGGGGGCAGTAGTTTGACCTCCTGGGGGCAGTAGTTTGATCTCCTACGACCACTAGTTTGACCTCTTGGGGGCACTAGGTTGACCTCCTGGGACTACTCGTTTGACCTCTTGGAGGCACTAGTTTGACCTCCTGTGGGCACTAAATTGATCCGCTGGGGGCACTAGTTTGACCTCCAGGGACCACTAGTTTGATCTCTTGGGGGCACTAGTTTGACCTCCTGGTGCAGTATTTTTACCTCAAGTAGGGCACTAGTTTGACCTCATGCAGACACTAGTTTGACCTCTTGGGACACTAGTTTGACCTCCTGGGGGCACTAATATGACCTCCTGGGGGGCCATAGTTTGACCTCCTGAGGCACTAGTTTGACCTCCTGTGGACATTAGATTGACCTCCTGGGTGCTCTAGTTTGACCTCTTGGGGGCGCTAGTTTGACCTTCTGGGGCACTAGGTTGAGCTCGTGGGGCACTAGTTTGACATCCTGGGGCACTATTTTGAGCTTCTGGGGCATTAGTTTGACCTCCTGAGGCACTAGTTTGACCTCCTGTGGGCACTAGTTTGACCTCCTGGGACATTAGATCGACCTCAAGTAGCGCACTAGTTTGACCCCTTGGGGCACTAGTTTGACTTCCTAGGGGCACTAATATGACCTCCTGGGGGGCCATAGTTTGACCTCCTGAGGCACTAGTTTGACCTCCTGTGGGCACTAGACTGACCTCCTGGGTGCACTAGTTTGACCTCTTGGGGGCACTAGTTTGACCTTCTGGGGCACTAGGTTGAGCTCGTGGGGCACTAGTTTGACCTCCTGGGGCACTATTTTGAGCTTCTGGGGCATTAGTTTGACCTCCTGAGGCACTAGTTTGACCTCCTGTGGGCACTAGTTTGACCTCCTGGGACATTAGATCGACCTCAAGTAGCGCACTAGTTTGACCTCTTGGGGCACTAGTTTGACTTCCTGGGGGCACTAATATATGACCTCCTGGGGGGCCATAGTTTGACCTCCTTAGGCACTAGTTTGACCTCCTGTGGGCACTAGATTGACCTCCTGGGTGCACTAGTTTGACCTCTTGGGGGCACTAGTTTGACCTTTTGGGGCACTAGGCTGAGCTCGTGGGGCACTAGTTTGACCTCCTGGGGCACTATTTCGAGCTTTTGGGACACTAGTTTGACCTCCTGAGGCACTAGTTTGACCTCCTGTGGGCACTAGTTTGACCTCCTGTGGGCTCTAGTTTGTCCTCCTTGGGGCACTAGTTTGACCTCCTGAGGGCACTAGTTTGACCTCCTGGGACATTAGATCGACCTCCTGAGGGGCACTAGTTTGACCTCCTGGTGCACTAATTTGACCTACTTGGGATACTAGTGTGACCTCTTGGGGCACTATTTTGACCTCCTGGGTGCACTAGTTTGACCTCCTGGTGCACTAGTTTGATCTCCTGGGGGCACTAGTTTGACCTCTTGTGGGCACTAGTTTGACCTCCTGGAGGCACTAGTTTGTTCTGCTGGAGGCACTAGTTTGATCTCCTGGGGCAATAGTTTGTCCTACTGGGGGCACTAGTTTGACCTCTTAGGGCACTAGTTTGACCTCCAGCGGGGCACTACTCTGACCTCCATAGGGGAACTAGTTTCACCTCCTGGGCGCAGTATTTCGACCTTCTGACGAGTAGTGTGGATGGCAGTCCACAGGAATTTTTTTTTTTTTTGGGGGGGGGGGAAATCCCGTGTGGGAGCTATGATTTTCAGGTCCAATATCCTGCGTGTGAGCCAGGGTTTTGAGGTCCAATATCCTGCGTGTGAGCCAGGGTTTTGAGGTCCAATATCCCTCGTGTGAGCCAGGGTTTTGGAGTTCAATATCCCGTGTGTGAGCCAGGGTTTTCAGGTTCAATATCCCGCGTGTGAGCCAGGGTTTTCAGGTTCCAATATCCCCTGTAGCGTGTCAGGTTTTTCAGGTAAATTTGGGGAGTCACAGATTTTAGAAGTTGTTAAAAGTTCTTATGATGAAAATAATTTCCGAGACTTTAGAAGTATGTTAAAAGTTCTTATGGGAGAAATTCAAAATCGTGTTTATGAGCCAGGGTTTTTCAGGTAAATTTGGCTAGTCACAGATTTGGAATTCTTTTGATGAAATAATGTCATACGAGTTTGTTAAAGTTCTTATGATGAAAATAATGTCATACGAGTTTGTTAAGAGTTCTTATGGGCAAAATTCAAGTCACTGATGTGGAATTAAGGAAATTCTTATGATGAAATAATGTCATACGAGTTTGTTAAAAGTTCTTATGATGAAAATAATGTCTTACGAGTTTGTTAAGAGTTCATATGGGAGAATTTTTTCAGAGTTCCTACCAATAATAAACAGATATTTAGGTTGTATATGTTTAAGTTAGATTCTTACTTAGAAACTAGTATATTGCTATATATCTGAATCATTTCACGGCCTTCCCCCTGCATCTCCCACTCATACCTCACAGCACCTCCCTCCCCCCCTTACCTCACAATCTCTCGCGTCACCTGTGTTTACTTTACGCCGTTAGCCGGTCAGCCAGAAGCAGCTCGCAGGTCACCTCTTTAATCTTATCTTATCTTCTCCATAATATCTGGACCGTCCCTCTCTCTCTCTCTCTCTCTCTCTCTTCCTATTTCCTTACAGCTATTTTCAGAGTTTCAAATAATCATAGAAGTTTATTTATATGTTTATGACCGAATTTGTAAAAAGACCATTTTCAGTGAATAATGTCTTTGTTAAGGAAAGAGAATAATGTTTTGTTAAGGAAAACAGACAACTTAGCCATAACATTTAGTTTTATATCCATTTACGGCTATTTCACCTGTAAAGACCAAAATTGAACACAGCCCAGTTATAGACAGAATTTCGTCAGAGTCCATTTTATACCTAAAAATGAACAGAGTCCACTTTGTGAGCAAAATTAGTCAGAGACAGTTTTAAGCTTAAATTTCATCAGAGTCCAATTATCAACAGAAATTCGTCAGAGTCCAATTAGCGACAGAAATTTGACAGAGTCCATTTTCTACCCAATTTTCATGAGAGT
The DNA here is from genome assembly GCF_040958095.1 of Procambarus clarkii. NCBI lineage: Eukaryota > Metazoa > Arthropoda > Malacostraca > Decapoda > Cambaridae > Procambarus > Procambarus clarkii. Next base: position 46,192,223 of record NC_091162.1, on the reverse strand, counting down.
CCAGTTTATACCGAAAATTCGCCAGAGTCCACTTTGAGAGCAAAATTCATCAGAGTCCAGTTCATGATCGAAATTAATCAGAGTCTAATTGAAGACCCAAATTTGACAGAGACCACATTCCCCTGAAATTTTAAACAGTCATATTTCAATTGTAGTAAATAATATCAAGTCAGTTACTGAGCTCCAGCTCTCGTCCCCCACCCTACTGCCCCCTCAAGTCTTTGTTAATATCCTATCAATTCCCCTGAAATTTTTACCCTCTGTATTTCAGACACCGTAAATAAGATCAAAAACAGTTAACGAGCTCCAGCTCTTGTCCCCACCTTAGTTCTCTCTCGTATCTTTGTAAATAACCCATCAATTTCCCTGAAATTTTTACCCTCTGTATTTCAGACATAGTAAATATGATGTAAACAATTATAAAACTCTCGCTCTTGTCCTCTGCCAAGTTCACTCCTGTAAATTCATTACTATCAGTCCAAATCCCCCTGAGATTTAAACACCCAACTACATTTTCAGACATAGTAAATAAAAGCCAGTTCAGTTATCAAGTTTCAACTCTTGTCCCCCAGCTTAGTTCATTTTGTACAAGTTCTTTATTTTTCAACTAAATCACCTGAGATTTCAGATCACCTTATTTCTAACGTAGTAAAATTAATCAGGGCATTAGCCAAGCTACATTTCCTCTGTCTTAGATCATCGAACATAATTATAACCGATCAAGTCCCTCTCCAGCCTAACTCTTTATCAGAGTAATCACCTTACCCTTTCCCTCCCTTACCTTCTCATCCCCAACGTATCCAAACCTTCAATAATCATACTGTATTTGCATATTTTCTCTATGTTCAGCTGTGTTCTTCACATTTTTTCAATGTTTTCTGTGTTCACTACATGTTCTACAAATGTTCACAGCATGCTCAGTTCAAATTTTTTCTACCATTTTCCCTGTAAGTTCACTATGTTCTTTATCATCTCTTGAGGTTATCTTGAGATGATTTTGGGGCTTTTTAGTGTCCCCGCGGCCCGGTCCTCGACCAGACCCCACCCCCAGGAAGCAGCCCGTGACAGCTGACTAACACCCAGGTACCTATTTACTGCAAGGTATCAGGGGCATAGGGTGAAAGAAACTCAGCCCATTGTTTCTCGCCGGCGCCTGGGATCGAACCCAAGACCACAGGATCACAAGTCCAGCGTGCTGTCCGCTCGGCCGACAGCCGAGCGGACATTTCTACCATTTTCCCCGTATGTTCACTATGTTCTTTGTCATGTTTTCATGTACATCATATGTTCTCTGTATAACTTTTATACTCAATATTCATGTTCTCAATGTTCTTAGCTTGTTCTTCACATGTTCAGTGTTCATTCTTTGTATTCCCTATGTTCTTAGCTTGTTCTTCACATGTTCAGTGTTCATTCTTTGTATTCCCTATGTTCCTTATCATGTCTTCATATTCTCTATAAGTTCATATTCCCTGCATGTTCACTATATTCATCAACTTTTTCTTACATGTTTTCTGTGTTCACCGTATGTTCACTGTGTTCATTCCCTTACTTAACCTCAATTTTTTTTTATGTTCTTTGTTTCTTTAAACCAATTTGTTTCTTCCATTCACTAACTAGTTCTTTGTCAAATATTATCATCGGCAATACAGTTCCCTCAACAATTTTAGTCACCCAGTTTTATTTGCAAAACTATGTCAAAGTAATTCTCGTAGTCAACTTAATAGTTCTACCAACCCTGTTCTTAAACAAATCTACACTTTATTCAGTTCCAAATTTACAGAGACAAACCTTTCTTGTAACTTCTTAACTAAAAATATTTCGCCAATCAACTAAAACATAGTCACTTTCGTCATTTCTCAACTAAACTTATCATCGAATCAACCAAAAATTGTCAGGATTATTCTCATTCAACACCATTCTTAACTAAAACAACCTTTCTCTTAGCTAAAAATCGTCAAAGGAATCTTACCATCACTGTTCATAACTAAAATAACCTTTCTCTTAGCAAAAATAGTCAAAGGAATCTTACCATCACTGTTCTTAACTAATATAACCTTTCTCTTAGCTAAAATAGTCAAAGGAAACGTTTCCAATACTGTTCATAACTAACTTTATCCATCGTCATTCAACTAAAAAGAGTCTTGTTCATCATTTCGTAACAGCCATTATGTTTTCGTCAAGTAAGAAAATATAGTCAAAGATATCTATCATCGTCGTTCTTAACTGACATTTATACTTTGTGGAGCACTAAAATAGTCACTGTCGTCATATTTTTTCTTGTCTTTCCTCAACTAAAATAGTCAAATGTAACTTTTTCAACACTTTCGTAACTAAAATTATATGTCGCTAAGTAAGAAAAATAGTCAAATGTAACTTTTTCAGCACTTTCGTAAAAATTATATGTCGTTAAGTAAGAAAAATAGTCAAAGGTGCTCTCCGTAACACCAAAGTTACTCTTCAAGAAATCAAAGACACTCTTCAATACATCAAGGACTTACTCAAAGACACCAAAGTTGCACTCAAAGACATTCTTTGAGACATCAAAGACATCCTTTAAGACATCAAAGACACCTCTCGAGGCATCAAAGACACTCTCAAACACACCAAAAGGCACTCTTCGAGATATCAAAGTTATTCTTCGAAACATAAAAGTTGCTCTGTAAGATATCTTCGTTCATCAAACTTATTCTCAGAGATATCTAAAGTTATTCTCAGAACAATAAAAAGTTATTCTAAGACAACAAAAGTTATTCTCAGAGCTACCCAAAGCTATTCTCAGAGTCACCTTCGTTCGTCAGAGAAACTTTCCAAAACATCTTTGTTCATCAAACTTCTTCTCAAAGTCATCAAAGTTATTCCAAGAGACATCAAAAGTTAATCTAAGACATCATCTTTCATCAAAGTTATTTTAGAGACCTCTAAAGTTATTATGTAAGACATAAAAGTTATTCTCAGAGTCATCAAAGTTATTCTCTAAGACATCAATGTTGTTCTCTAAGACATCAAAGATGTTCTCTAAATCATAAAAGTTAATCTCTAAGTCACCTTCGTTTATTAGAGAAACTTTCCAATCAATCTTCGTTGATCAAAGTTATTCTCAGAGTCATCAAAGTGATCTCTAATTCACCTTCGTTCTCCAAAAAGTTGTTCTCTAAGACACCTTCGTTCATCAAATAAACTCTCCTTCTTCCATCATGTTATTCTTTAAGACATCTTCAGTCATAAAATTTCTTTCCAAAATGTAACTAGTTCACCTTTTCATACCAAACCTGCACTTCTGTTAAAAAAAATTCCTTAGTCAATTTACCCATCTTAGTCACTATTTCTTAGTCACTTTCTTAGTCACTTTACACTCTACTCATTTGACTTTTCAAAACGCTAGTGCTCTCTAGAGTGGAGTACTGCTGCACAATGACAGCCCCTTTCAAAGCTGGAGAAATTGCTGACCTGGAGAGCGTGCAGAGATCCTTTACTACTAGAATCCACTCAGTAAAACATCTAAATTACTGGGACCGACTAAAGAGCCTAAATCTGTACTCCCTTGAGCGCAGGCGGGAGAGATGCATAATAATTTACACGTGGAAAATAATTGAGGGGCTGGTCCCAAACCTGCACACAGAAATAACATCACATGAGACCAGGAGGCATGGCAGAATGTGCAGAACACCCCCGTTGAAAAGCAGAGGTGCAACAGGTACTCTGAGAGAGAACTCTATCAACATCAGAGGCCCGAGACTGTTCAATACGCTTCCACTACACATAAGGGGCATAACTGGCCGACCCCTCACAGTGTTCAAGAGAGAACTGGATAAGCACCTCCAAAGGATACCTGATCAACCAGGCTGTGACTCATACGTCAGGCTGCGAGCAGCCGCGTCTAACAGCCTGGTTGATCAGTCCAGCAACCAGGAGGCCTGGTCGACGACCGGGCCGCGGGGACACTAAGCCCCGGAAGCACCTCAAGGTAAGGTAAGGTAACCCTAAAACTGTTCTCTGAACTACACTGCTCAAACTACATAAACTATCCTCTCCACCCAATGTTACTTAGGTAATGTAACGTTCCTAAACCTAACTTTACCTATCCTAACATAACTTACCTTACCTTTACCTATCTTACCTAACTTACCTAACCTAACCTAACTTATCCTGCTTAACCTAACTTACCTATCTTACCTAACGTAACCTGCATAACCTAACTTTACCTATCCTAACATAACTTACCTTTACCTTACCTATCTTACTTAACTTACCTAACCTAACCTAACTTATCCTGATTAACCTAACTTACCTACATTACCTAACTTATCCTGCTAAACCTAACTTTACCTATCCTAACATAACTTACCTTATATTACCTATCTTACCTAACTTAACCTGCATAACCTAACCTAACCTAACCTAACTTTACCTATCCTAACTTAACTTACCTTACCTTACCTATCTTACCTATCTTACCTAACTTAACCTAACTTATCCTGCTTAACCTAACTTACCTACATTACCTAACTTAACCTGCTTAACCTAACTTACCTTACCTTACATATCTTATCTATCTTACCTAACTTAACCTAACTTATCCTGCTTAACCTAACTTACCTACATTACCTAACTTAGCCTGCTTAACCTAACTTTACCTATCCTAACTTAACTTACCTTACCTTACCTAACTTACCTACCCTACCTAACTTAACCTGCTTAACCTAACTTACCTTACCTTACCTAACTTAACCTGCTTAACCTAACTTACATAACTTAACCTAACCTAACCTGCTTAACCTAACTTACCTTACCTTACCTAACTTATCCTACTTAACCTAACTTACCTACCTTACCTAACTTAACCTGCTTAACCTAACTTACCTTACCTTACCTATCTTAACTAACTTACCTAACTTAACCTAACTTAACCTGCTTAACCTAACTGACCTAACTTAACCTGCTTAACCTAACTTACATAACTTATCTTACCTATCCTAACCTAACCTAACTTGCTTTACCTAACTTAATCTTACATTCCCAAACTGATGTATCCTAACTTATCTAGCCCAACCAGACATGATCTAACTTACATAATTATTCCTGCTTGTCTTTTGCGTTTCGTTAATCATTGTCTCATATTCATTTACTCATTTCAAGGGTTAATTTCTCAAATGAACATTTTTGCATTTCAAGTGTTATTTGTTTAAGATTGGATGGTTTAACCATTTCAAAGGATTTTTGTTATATATGGGAATTTACTCGTTTCAAGGGCTAATTTCTCAAATGGTCATTTTTGCAGATCAAGGGTTATTTGTTAAAGTTCATCAAGTTGTTCATAAGTTGTATTTATTATGTTTGTTATCATTTATTCTTATTCCCCAATCCCTTAACCTAACCTCTTGTAATCTTAGTGTATTTAGTATGTTCTATCTTATGTTCTTATTCCCCAACCCTTTAACCTAACCTTTCAGATGTAGTTTATTGTGTTTTTGACGTATTTGTTGAATATATTATCCTTTTCATAACCTTTCAGATGTAGTTTTGTTTCTCCTTTGTATATTTTTACCCAAACCCACCATCCCACTTAACATTCTTTCCTTCTTTTACTTTGTTTCTCCTACTCCTTCTAACCCTCCTTTTCTATCTCTCTCCCTTATTCTCTCTCTTCCTCCCCCTCTCTCTCACTCATTTGCTCAAATGCTCTCTTGTTTCTCAAATTCAAGTCTTAATGCTCCCATTCTCTCATCCTCACTCTCATTCACTTAGTTTTTCTTTTTTCTCAAATTCAAGTCTTAGTGCTCCCTCCCATGCTCTTCCTCCCACCTCTCTCTTACTCTTTTCTCCTCTTTTCATTCTCTAAGTCCCTTGCTCTCTTGTTTTTCTCAATTTCAAGTCTTAGTAGATCTAATTCTTTACTATTGTAATTTTATTATTACTAAGATAAAGAATGAACTTATATGTGAAAACAAAGTAAAAGAAGGAAAGAAGATTAAGTGGGATGGTGGGTTTGGGTAAAAATATACAAAGGAGAAACAAAACTACATCTGAAAGGTTATGAAAAGGATAATATATTCAACAAATACGTCAAAAACACAATAAACTACATCTGAAAGGTTAGGTTAAAGGGTTGGGGAATAAGAACATAAGATAGAACCTACTAAATACACTAAGATTACAAGAGGTTAGGTTAAGGGGTTGGGGAATAAGAATAAATGATAACAAACATAATAAATACAACTTATGAGCAACTTGATGAACTTTAACAAATAACCCTTGATCTGCAAAAATGACCATTTGAGAAATTAGCCCTTGAAATGAGTAAATTCCCATATATAACAAAAATCCTTTGAAATGGTTAAACACCCAATCTTAAACAAATAACACTTGAAATGCAAAAATGTCCATTTGAGAAATTAACCCTTGAAATGAGTAAATGAATATGAGACAATGATTGACGAAACGCAAAAGACAAGCAGGAATAATTATGTAAGTTAGATCATGTCTGGTTGGACTAGATAAGTTAGGATACATCAGTTTAGGAATGTAAGATTAAGTTAGGTAAAGCAAGTTAGGTTAGGTTAGGATAGGTAAGATAAATTATGTAAGTTAGGTTAAGCAGGTTAAGTTAGGTTAAGCAGGTTAAGTTAGGTAAGTTAGGTAAGATAGGTAAGGTAAGGTAAGTTAGGTTAAGCAGGTTAGGTTAGGTAAGGTAGGTAAGTTAGGTTAAGCAGGATAAGTTAGATTAAGTTAGGTAAGTTAGGTAAGATAGGTAAGGTAAGGTAAGTTAGGTTAAGCAGGTTAGGTTAGGTTAAGTTATGTAAGTTAGGTTAAGCAGGTTAAGTTAGGTAAGGTAAGTTAGGTTAAGCAGGTTAAGTTAGGTAGGTTAGGTAAGTTAGGTTAAGCAGGATAAGTTAGGTTAAGTTAGGTAAGATAGGTAAGATAGGTAAGGTAAGGTAAGCTAAGTTAGGATAGGTAAAGTTAGGTTAGGTTAGGTTAGGTTAGGTTATGCAGGTTAAGTTAGGTAAGATAGGTAATGTAAGGTAAGTTATGTTAGGATAGGTAAAGTTAGGTTATGCAGGTTAAGTTAGGTAAGTTAGGTTAAGCAGGATAAGTTAGGTTAGGTTAGGTAAGTTAGGTAAGAAAGGTAAAGGTAAGGTAAGTTATGTTAGGATAGGTAAAGTTAGGTTTAGGAACATTACGTTAGGTAATGTAGGTAAGTTAGGTTAAGCAGGATAAGTTAGGTTAGGTTAGGCAAGTTAGGTAAGATAGGTAAGGTAAAGGTAAGTTATGTTAGGATAGGTAAAGTTAGGTTATGCAGGTTAAGTTAGGTAAGTTAGGTTAAGCAGGATAAGTTAGGTTAGGTTAGGTAAGTTAGGTAAGATAGGTAAAGGTAAGGTAAGTTATGTTAGGATAGGTAAAGTTAGGTTTAGGAACGTTACGTTAGGTAATGTAGGTAAGTTAGGTTAAGCAGGATAAGTTAGGTTAGGTTAGGTAAGTTAGGTAAGATAGGTAAGGTAAGGTAAGTTATGTTAGGATAGGTAAAGTTAGGTTTAGGAACGTTATGTTAACTAAGTAACATTGGGTGGAGAGGATAGGTTACGTAGGTTTGAGCTGTGTAGTTCAGAGAACAGTTTTAGGGTAAAGTGAGTAAGAAAATATATTTTAACAGAAGTGCAGGTTTGGTATGAAAAGGTGAACTAGTTACATTTTGGAGAGAAATTTTATGACTGAAGATGTCCTAAAGAATACCATGATGGAAGAAGGAGAGTTTCTTTGATGAACGAATGTGTCTTAGAGAATAACTTTTTGGAGAACGAAGGTGAATTAGAGATCACTTTGATGACTCTGAGAATAACTTTGATCAACGAAGATGGATTGGAAAGTTTCTCTAATAAACGAAGGTGACTTAGAGATTAACTTTTATGATTTAGAGAACATCTTTGATGTCTTAGAGAACAACATTGATGTCTTAGAGAACAACTCTGATGACTCTGAGAATAACTTTTATGTCTTACATAATAACTTTAGAGGTCTCTAAAATAACTTTGATGAAAGATGATGTCTTAGATTAACTTTTGATGTCTCTTGGAATAACGTTGATGACTTTGAGAAGAAGTTTGATGAACAAAGATGTTTTGGAAAGTTTCTCTGACGAACGAAGGTGACTCTGAGAATAGCTTTGGGTAGCTCTGAGAATAACTTTTGTTGTCTTAGAATAACTTTTGATTGTTCTGAGAATAACTTTAGATATCTCTGAGAATAAGTTTGATGAACGAAGATATCTTACAGAGCAACTTTTATGTTTCGAAGAATAACTTTGATATCTCGAAGAGTGCCATTTGGTGTGTTTGAGAGTGTCTTTGATGCCTCGAGAGGTGTCTTTGATGTCTTAAAGGATGTCTTTGATGTCTCAAAGGATGTCTTTGAGTGCAACTTTGGTGTCTTTGAGTAAGTCCTTGATGTATTGAAGGGTTTCTTTGATTTCTTGAAGAGTAACTTTGGTGTTACGGAGAGCACCTTTGATTAATTTTCTTACTTAACGACATATAATTTTTACGAAAGTGCTGAAAAAGTTACATTTGACTATTTTTCTTACTTAGCGACATATAATTTTAGTTACGAAAGTGTTGAAAAAGTTACATTTGACTATTTTAGTTGAGGAAAGACAAGAAAAAATATGACGACAGTGACTATTTTAGTGCTCCACAAAGTATAAATGTCAGTTAAGAACGACGATGATAGATATCTTTGACTATATTTTCTTACTTGACGAAAACATAATGGCTGTTACGAAATGATGAACAAGACTATTTTTAGTTGAATGATGATGGATAAAGTTAGTTATGAACAGTATTGGAAACGTTTTCTTTGACTATTTTTGCTAAGAGAAAGGTTATTTTAGTTAAGAACAGTGATGGTAAGATTCCTTTGACTATTTTTGCTAAGAGAAAGGTTATTTTAGTTAAGAACAGTGATGGTAAGATTCCTTTGACGATTTTTAGCTAAGAGAAAGGTTGTTTTAGTTAAGAACGGTGTTGAATGAGAATAATCCTGACTATTTTTGTTTGATTCGATGATAAGTTTAGTTGAGAAATGACGAAAGTGACTATGTTTTAGTTGATTGGCAAAAGATTTTTAGTTTAGAAGTTACAAGAAAGGTTAGTCTTTGTAAATTTGAAACTGAATAAAGTGTAGATTTGTTTAAAAACAGGGTTGGTAGAACTATTAAGTTGACTACGAGAATTACTTTGACATAGTTTTGCAAATAAAACTGGTGACTAAAATTGTTGAGGGAACTGTATTGCCGATTATAATATTTGACAAAGAACTAGTTAGTGAATGGAAGAAACAAATTGGTTTAAAGAAACAAAGAACAAAAAAAATTGAGGTTAAGTAAGGGAATGAACACAGTGAACATACGGTGAACACAGAAAACATGTAAGAAAAAGTTCATGAATATAGTGAACATGCAGGGAATATGAACTTATAGAGAATATGAAGACATGATAAGGAACATAGGGAATACAAAGAATGAACACTGAACATGTGAAGAACAAGCTAAGAACATTGAGAACATGAATATTGAGTATAAAAGTTATACAGAGAACATATGATGTAAATGAAAACATGACATGAGGGAGCTGGTCGGCTGAGCGGACAGCACGCTGGACTTGTGATCCTTTGGTCTTGGGTTCGATCCCAGGCGCCGGCGAGAAACAATGGGCTGAGTTTCTTTCACCCTATGCCCCTGATACCTAGCAGTAAATAGGTACCTGGGTGTTAGTCAGCTGTCACGGGCTGCTTCCTGGGGGTGGGGTCTGGTCGAGGACCGGGCCGCGGGGACACTAAAAAGCCCCAAAATCATCTCAAGATAACCTCAAGAGATGACAAAGAACATAGTGAACTTACAGGGAAAATGGTAGAAAAAATTTGAACTGAGCATGCTGTGAACGTTTGTAGAACATGGAGTGAACACAGAAAACATTGAAAAAATGTGAAGAACACAGCTGAATATAGAGAAAATATGCAAATACAGTATGATTATTGAAGGTTTGGATACGTTGGGGATGAGAAGGTAAGGGAGGGAAAGGGTAAGGTGATTACTCTGATAAAGAGTTAGGCTGGAGAGGGACTTGATCGGATATAATTATGTTCGATGATCTAAGACAGAGGAAATGTAGCTTGGCTAATGCCCTGATTAATTTTACTACGTTAGAAATAAGGTGATCTTAAATCTCAGGTGATTTAGTTGGAAAATAAAGAACTTGTACAAAATGAACTAAGCTGGGGGACAAGAGTTGAAACTTGATAACTCAACTGGCTTATATTTACTATGTCTGAAAATGTAGTTGGGTGTTTAAATCTCAGGGAGATTTGGACTGATAGTAATGAATTTACAGGAGTGAACTTGGACAGAGGACAAGAGCTAGAGTTTTATAATTGTTTACATCATATTTACTATGTCTGAAATACAGAGGGTAAAAATTTCAGGGAAATTGATGGGTTATTTACAAAGGTACGAGAGAGAACTGAGGTGGGGACGAGAGCTGGAGCTCGTTAACTGTTTTTGATCTTATTTACGGTGTCTGAAATACAGAGGGTAAAAATTTCAGGGGAATTGATAGGATATTAACAAAGACTTGAGGGGGCAGTACGGTGGGGGACGAGAGCTGGAGCTCAGTAACTGACTTGATATTATTTACTACGATTGAAATATGACTGTTTAAAATTTCAGGGGGATTGGACTGCTAGTAGCGAAAATGTGGTCTCTGTCAAATTTGGGTCTTCAATTGGACTCTGATTAATTTCGATCATGAACTGGACTCTGATGAATTTTGCTCTCAAAGTGGACTCTGGCGAATTTTCGGTATAAACTGGACTCTCATGAAAATTGGGTAGAAAATGGACTCTGTCAAATTTCTGTCGTTAATTGGACTCTGACGAATTTCTGTTGATAATTGGACTCTGATGAAATTTAAGCTTAAAACTGTCTCTGACTAATTTTGCTCACAAAGTGGACTCTGTTCATTTTTAGGTATAAAATGGACTCTGACGAAATTCTGTCTATAACTGGGCTCTGTTCAATTTTGTTTTTTACAGGTGAAATAGCCGTAAATGGATATAAAACTAAATGTTATGGCTAAGTTGTCTGTTTTCCTTAACAAAACATCTAAGACAATATTCTCTGAAAATGCTCTTTTTACAAATTCGGTCATAAACATATAAATAAACTTCTATGATTATTTGAAACTCTGAAAATAGCTGTAAGGAAATAGGAAGAGAGAGAGAGAGAGAGAGAGAGGGACGGTCCAGATATTATGGAGAAGATAAGATAAGATTAAAGAGGTGACCTGCATGCGGCGTCTGGCTGACCGGCTAACGACGTAAAGTAAACACAGGTGACGGGAGAGATTGTGAGGTAAGGGGGGGAGGGAGGTGGTGTGAGGTATGAGTGGGAGATGCAGGGGGAAGGCCGTGAAATGATTCAGATATATAGCAATATACTAGTTTCTAAGTAAGAATCTAACTTAAACATATACAGCCTAAATATCTGTTTATTATCGGTAGGAACTCTGAAAAAATTCTCCGATCTGAACTCTTAACAAACTCGTAAGACATTTTCATCATAAGAACTTTTAACAAACTCGTATGACATTATTTTCATCATAAGTGTTACGGCCCTCTCGGGACGCAACGGGGTTCTTACTCTGATGTTGTTAGAGGAAGATATATCCGTTCCCAAGCCAGTAGTGGCTATCAAGGGATGTGATCCGTGACGCAAGTAACTTAAAGGGGGAAGGGAAAGAAAGTTAAGAACTTAAGATTATATTATTCACCATCACCAAATAAATAATATATAAAAGAGTGCACAGGGGGGAGGGGTATAAACACTTATTTACAGGGGAAATACACTGTAGTCTTCTGCTGAAGACTAAGGATCCTCGCTCTCGGTGCTAAATCCTCGGTGCTTCTTCGTGGCCTCACAACGAATCCTCTAGGAAGCTGAGCCTACCCTGGCCACAGGTCAGCCAAAACACAGGTCCACTGGGGGCACCGCCGTGGAGGCCGTCAACCACACGTCCAGCTGGTCTGCTGGCAGGTTCCGGATCAGCAAGGCTGGTCAGGCCACTCCACGAACAATATAAGGGGAACGCCCTAGACAGGAGCCTCGTGTGACACCACAAATCACTCTCCTGTCCTCAATACCCCAGTGGATGATCGTCTCCAACAGTCGGTCCCGGATAATCCTTTTACTGCCACTCCACTGGCAGGCTAACACACCACAGTGTTCTTCCGGGGGGACGACTTCACAACTGCTGCAGCAAAGTACAAGGTATGGAGACGGCTGCCTCGGGTAGACTGACTCGACTTCCATCACAGCAGTCCCAGTTCGACTCTGTAAACAGACACGTCATCAATAACTGGGACGCACTAAGGCACCTCACTTACAGGCTCAGACACAAACGCCCACCTATCCACTCCATAGATGGCGCTGGTGTCTGAGCACCACCTCACCAGAGGTCAGCAGCGGCTGTGTTGAGCGCTGAACCAGACTAGAAACTGGCCCTCGAGGCCAATACATCCCGTCCTCGCCAGGTGTCGTCGTCCATTTGGTGGGGGTTTCGGGAGCTGACCCACAGATGGCGCGGTCGTCACTGCTCCGTGCTCGGACGCTGGATCCGGGTTCGTAACACCTCCCCACCAAAAAGAATTTGGTTTGGGGTTCTATAAAAAGAGACACAAACCAAATTAGTACGGCGACACAACTCCAAATGGACTCACATGCTTTATATGCTGGAACGGCGAGGCTGTCTCGTCCACAGAACTGTACTAAGGGGAAACCCTGGCACAAAGGAACCTTGAAAATGGCAGGCGATGACCTGCCTGACGTAATTTTCCACATCTCCACTGCGATGTCAAGCAGGGGCATCATCTCACATCTCTCAAGTAAGGATCGGTGTGGACACGATCTGGGGCGACTCGACACTTCCCTATGTCGTGGCACCGATGATGGCTGGACACAGACGGCATTTCTGGTACCGATCCGGCGGTCCTTCAGGGAGTCGGGCACCTGGAATACAGGCGTCTGATAATTCAGAGTGACAGCAACAGCGGATAAAACAGTACTTACAGCATACTCTTCTAGGTCCACACCTAGTCCCAACGGGGCTGTTCGTACGTCGCAGATGGCATTCGCTCTGCCACCGTCAGGTCGACCAACGTTCCGTATAACGCTGTTTTGAGGCTCAGCTATCACGCGGGGGGTGTCAACCTGCCGGAAACAGTCACTCATATTATCATATGTCGTACCTCCTGTATCAACCATCACCTTCCAGGTCCCTTCTTCAACTGCAACACTTGCAGTGCAAATCTCTAATCCCTGGGACCTCTTCACGATGTTCATGGGAGCCATCATTCGTCGGGTCGTCCACCGGTCCTCACTGAGAGCACAAACGAGAATCAAAAATACCGCTAAGAAACATTTGGTTACCTGAGGGATAAGCTTCCTGAGCCTGTAATGTCCATAGCCGGCTACATCCATTAGCCTGGTTTGGACCAAAGAGGGCTCTAGAACCTTTGCACATACCTCACATACCTCCGACGTCTGGGGAATCTCTGGCCAGTTCCATGAACGCTGTACCTTGCCATACTGCAAGTACACCTCCGCCTTCGCTCCAGACTCGTTGGTATCCGTGGGTGCCTGCACACAAGGCCTCTCTTCTAGCTCAGGTACTTCTGCCATCGTAACCTCATGTTTCTTGTCGAGAGAAAAATCAGGAGACACTGCTAGAATAATGTCGATCTGCGGGTGAGAGGACAAATTAAACATGTTTAAATCCGGGGCTGCCTTTACCTGGATATTACCATTGCCTGTTACCTCTGACCGTGCTGTTCCGGTAGACTCGTCCGCTATCTTGGGATGATTGGTGCTCCAATCGGTCACCAAGTTGTTGGCTAGTACCACGTCAATCCCAGCCACAGGGAGGGTATCGACTACTGCCAACGCACATGTGTCGCTGAAATAAGGAGAGTGGAGATGTACTGGCACTAAGGGGGCGATATACTGCGTCCTAGGAAACCCAACCAGGACAACCTGTTGTCTCCCGTCCACGCTTACTCCCTCGGGTAACGAGCTCTTCACGATCAGGGACTGGGCTGCTCCACTATCTCTGAGCACTACAACTGATCTACCAGTATGATCACTCGATACATACCCGCCTGAAGTGTGAGGGGAAAACAATCTGGGTTCTTCCTGCATCGTCGTCGACTGGCTTCCGGCTGGTGGTATTACACAGCTCATCATCATCACCTCCCTACGTGCGCTGCCACCTCTTCTGCCTCGGCACCTAGCAGCTACATGCCCTTTCTGCCCACAAGTCCAGCACACCATATTCCTCCTTGGACTCCGGTGTTTCGGACTACTAGGACTAGTCCTTCGAGGGCTACTTGGGGGCGTCTTCTTAGCGCTTTGTGGGACGGGTCTTTCTTCTTCGTCATGAGGTCTGTCAAACCGGCGCTGATAATTCCTCGGGACGTACTTAGCAGACGGCCTATGAGTCAGGATGTACTCTTCAGCCATGGTGGCTGCTGCACTCAAGGTCTCCACCTGCTGCTCTTCTAAGTATGTCTTGAGGTCTCCAGACAAACAATCCTTGAAGTCCTCTAGCAGAATCAGCTGCTCGAGGTCTTCGTTGGTCTCCACTTTCCGAGAGGCACACCATTCCTGAAAAAGTCGCTCCTTGATGGTGGCGAATTCGGTGAAAGTGTGCTCTGAGGTCTTCTTCAGGTTTCGGAACTTCTGCCTGTACGCCTCAGGTACCAATTGGTACGCCATGAGCACAACCTTCTTCACCTTGTCATAATCGCCGGAGTCGTCAAGGGATAACGTGGAGTAAGCGATTTGGGCCTTCCCAGTCAAGACTGACTGTATCATGATGGCCCAATTCTCCCTTGGCCACTCCAAAGAGGCAGCGACTTTCTCGAAGGCTGCAAAGAATTTTGACACTTCCTTCTCATGGAATTTGGGGACCATTTTGATGTTTCTTACCGGATCGAAGCTACTGGTGTCCGTTGTTTGCCTCCGACCACCGCCTAATCGCAAAACTTCTAGTTCATGTTGTCTCTCTCTTTCCTCTCTGTCTCGTCGTTCTTGTCTGTCTCGTTCTTCTCTTTCTCGCTCTCGCTCTTCTCTCTCTCGCTCTCGTTCTTCTCTCTCTCGTCTCTCTTCTCTTTCTCGTTCTTCTCTTTCTATTTTCTCTTCTCTTTCTCGCTCTTCCTTTTCTCTTTCTCGTTCTTCTCTCTCTCGTTTCTCTTCTCTTTCTCGTTCTTCTCTTCTTTCTTCTCTTTCTAATTCTAAACGCCTCATCACCAATTCTTTTTCTTTCATCTCCATTTCTTTATCTTTTAATTCTCGTTCTATTTCTAACTTCTTCCATTCAATTTCTCGATTAATTTCTAGGGCACGCATCTTGACTGTTAGGAAGCTGATATTAAGCTCACCTGCATCACTGTCAACGTCACTGCCCTTATCTTCCTTTTCTGTGGAAGCTATTTCCTCACCTTCCTTTGTACTAGGAGCCTCGCCTTCCTGTTTCTCTTCTGCCTTCAAGTGCCGGTGAACCTTGGACAAGATCTCCACACAGGAATCACTGGCACGGATCTTGATCTCCAGGTTGGCGCTCACTAGTACAAGCTCTGGTTTGCTCAGATATTTTAATCTGGCAAGACAGTCCTCTCTGTTCAGAAAAGCCTGAACCTCGTCCAGATCATCGATGGTAGCTTTTTCTGCCATTGTCACAGATGGAACACTTAGCACTTAACACTCTGCTTACACGTTAGCACTTAACGCACCGAGCACTGTTCTATGCCAATATTGCACTTTATCGCACCAAACACTGCACTTGCCAATATTGCACGTAATCACTTCGGGCACCGCACTACCCAATATTGCACTGAATCCAAGCGAACACTTCGCTCTACAATATTGCACTGAATCACTGAGCACCGCACTAGTCAATATTGCACTTAATCGCTTAATCACAGCGAGCACCGCACTGCACAATATCGCACTTAGTCACTCTGAGCACCGCACAGGACGTATAACGTCACAATCGTCACACACAGGGGGAATTATTTACAGGGATTACTCCACTTCACCACCCCTGTCAAACATACTTAACAAGGGGACGGATCCCGCTGGGGATGCCAATTATGTTACGGCCCTCTCAGGACGCAACGGGGTTCTTACTCTGATGTTGTTAGAGGAAGATATATCCATTCCCAAGCCAGTAGTGGCTATCAAGGGATGTGATCCGTGATGCAAGTAACTTAAAGGGGGAAGGGAAAGAAAGTTAAGAACTTAAGATTATAATTCACCATCACCAAATAAATAATATATAAAAGAGTGCACAGGGGGGAGGGGTATAAACACTTATTTACAGGGGAAATACACTGTAGTCTTCTGCTGAAGACTATGGATCCTCGCTCTCGGTGCTAAATCCTCGGTGCTTCTTCGTGGCCTCACAACGAATCCTCTAGGAAGCTGAGCCTACCCTGGCCACAGGTCAGCCAAAACACAGGTCCACTGGGGGCACCGCCGTGGAGGCCGTCATCCACACGTCCAGCTGGTCTGCTGGCAGGTTCCGGATCAGCAAGGCTGGTCAGGCCACTCCACGAACGATATAAGGGGAACGCCCTAGACAGGAGCCTCGTGTGACACCACAAATCACTCTCCTGTCCTCAATACCCCAGTGGATGATCGTCTCCAACAGTCGGTCCCGGATAATCCTTTTACTGCCACTCCACTGGCAGGCTAACACACCACAGTGTTCTTCCGGGGGGACGACTTCACAACTGCTGCAGCAAAGTACAAGGTATGGAGACGGCTGCCTCGGGTAGACTGACTCGAATTCCATCACAGCAGTCCCAGGTCGACTCTGTAAACAGACACGTCATCAATAACTGGGACGCACTAAGGCACCTCACTTACAGGCTCAGACACAAACGCCCACCTATCCACTCCATAGATGGCGCTGGTGTCTGAGCACCACCTCACCAGAGGTCAGCAGCGGCTGTGTTGAGCGCTGAACCAGACTAGAAACTGGCCCTCAAGGCCAATACATCCCGTCCTCGCCAGGTGTCGTCGTCCATTTGGTGGGGGTTTCGGGAGCTGACCCACAGATGGCGCGGTCGTCACTGCTCCGTGCTCGGACGCTGGATCCGGGTTTGTAACAATAAGAATTCCAAATCTGTGACTAGCCAAATTTACCTGAAAAACCCTGGCTCATAAACACGATTTTGAATTTCTCCCATAAGAACTTTTAACAAACTTCTAAAGTCTCGGAAATTATTTTCATCATAAGAACTTTAAACAACTTCTAAAATCTGTGACTCCCCAAATTTACTTGAAAAACCTGACTCGCTACAGGGGATATTGGAACCTGAAAACCCTGGCTCACACGCGGGATATTGAACCTGAAAACCATGGCTCACACGCGGGATATTGGACCTCAAAACCCTGGCTCACACGCAGGATATTGAACCTCAAAACCATGGCTCCCACACAGGATTTCCCCCCCCCCCAAAAAAAAAAACCCCTGTGGACTGCCATCCACATTACTCTGGGGGCACTAGTTTTACTTCCTGGGACACTAGTTTGACCTCCAGCGGGGCTCTAGTTTGACCTCCAGCGGGGCACTAGTTTAACCTCCTGGGAACACTAGTTTGACCTCCTGGGGGAAACTAGTTTGACGTCCTAGGGCCACTAGTATGACCTCCTGGTGCACTAGTTTGACCTCAAGTGGGGCACTAGTTTGATCTCCTGGTGCACTAGTTTGACCTCCTGGGGATACTAGTTTGACCTCCTGGGGGCACTAGTTTGACCTGGTGAGGGGACTAGTTTGACCTCCAGCGGGGCACTTCTTTGACCTCCAGAGGGGCACTAGTTTGACCTCCAGCGGGGCTCTAGTTTGACCTCCAGCGGGGCACTAGCTTAACCTCCTGGGAACACTAGTTTGACCTCCTGGGGGCAACTAGCTAGTGCAGGTGAGGTTGAGAGAATTCCTTTCAACTCCTGAAAAGAGTTCTGACACTCCTGCGTCCATTTGAATTTTACCTGCTTTCTTAGAAGATTGGTTATAGGTGCAGCAACAATGGAAACGTTTTTACAATATCTCCTATAATATGCACACATCCCAATAAATCTCTGCACAAACTTCTTACTGGCTAGTACTGAGTAATCCACAATTGCCTGGATCTTGTCTTGCAATGGGACTATGCTACCTTGTCCGACCTTATGTCCTAAGTACAATATTGTTCCTTTAGCCCAACTACATTTCTTCATATTCATAGTCAAATTAGCATGTTGTAACACAGTAATCAATTTCTTTAATCTGGACATATAGTCTACCCAACTCCTAATGAAAATTACAGTGTCATCCAAATATGCCCTACAATCTGGCACATCCTTCAACAAAGAATTCATTAACTTTTGAAACGTTGCTTTAGCATTCCTTAATCCAAACGGCATTACATTAAACACGAATGCTCCATCAGGAGTGATAAGTGCTGTCACTTCCCTTGCAAAATCTGTAAGTGGTATCTGGTGATACACTTTAGATAAGTCCAATTTAGATACAAACTGAGCTTGACCTATAGTGTCAATACAGTCCTCCAATAAAGGTAATGGATATACATCAACTACAGTTATCTGGTTGAGTTTTCTATAATCCACTACTAATCTCCTTTTATCCTCTGGTTTTGGTACCACTAAACACGGTGAACTCCAGGAGCTCTGACTGGGTCCAATGAACCCATGTCGAAGAAGATAATCAACCTCCTCCTGGATGATACGTCGTTTCTCGGGTGTCACTCGATAAGGGTGTAGCCGAATTAGAGTTACATCAGTCAGGTTAATGTCATGAGTAATGAGAGAAGTCTGAGTGGGGATCTCCCCAAACAAGTTAGAGGACATCTTCAACAGGTCCTGGAACTCTGCTCTCTCCTCATCCTGCAAATGACACAACAGTTCTTCCCCGGAACTGGAATTAGATAAAAGAGGATTACCATCTTCCCCTACAACACTCGACTCTTCAGGATTTACCTCCTCAGGGACACAACAAGCCACAATACTGAGCCCACAATAAGCCTTCAACCGGTTCACATGTACACTCATGGTTTGACGTTTCTGTTGGGGATTGCAAACTTTGTAAGTAACCTCACCAAGACGTTTTACTACTTGATACGGTCCTGCAAATTTATGTGATATGGAAGTACCCATACGAGGCTTCAAGACCATTACCAAATCTCCTAGTTCAAAAATTCTAAGTTTGGCCTTGAACCTCTTGTCATGTTTCTCCTTCATTACCTGTTGTTGTTCACTTAGATGTCGTAAGGCCAACTCCCTCGTTCTGGACAGCTTGCTTTTTACATCCGTCAGGTAACGCTCACTCTGCCTGGATGTAACATCTCCCAACATCTTCTCCTGCAACATTTTTAAAGGTCCTCTCACCTGATGTCCGAATACAAGATCGAAAGTAGAGCAGCCTAGGGCACTGCGCAATCCATCTCTGGCAGCAAATAAAACAAATGGTAAATTATCATCCCAATGTCTGGGTAAATCTCCCCCAATTGCTTTCAACATCTTCTTGAGAGTTTGGTGGAACCGCTCGATTCCTCCTTGAATAAGGATGGTAAGGACTGGACAAATTATGCTGAATACCAAATGAATTACAAAAGGTGTTAAATGTTGTGGAACAAAAATTGCTCCCATTATCAATTTGAATTATACGGGGCATACCAAATAGTGAAAAAAAATCGTTCCAACTGCCTTATAATTGTAGAAGCTCTAATGTTATGTAATGCATATACTACAGGGAACCTGGTGGTCATACATAAAAATGTAAACACATACATATTTCCGGATTTGGTACGGGGTAAAGGTCCGACACAATCCAGTACCACGTGAGTAAAAGGGTCCTCTGGCTCCTCCTCCAATCAGATGTAGATCAGGTCTTTCTATGGGCTACAGAAAATAATATGGTGTTTAACGAGATAAGTTCAAGCTCATGCGCTACAGAAAAATTGAAAATATAAAAACAGAAAACACGTACAAAACTCAGGCAAATCATAACATAGAACGAAAAGGCAATGTAAAGGATCTGGGTGTACTCATGTCGGAAGACCTTACCTTTAAAGAACACAATAAAGTAGCCGTCACAACTGCAATAAAAATGACAGGTTGGATAATAAGAACTTTCCACACTAGAGATGCTATACCGATGATGATACTTTTCAAAACGCTTGTGCTCTCTAGAGTGGAGTACTGCTGCACAATGACAGCCCCTTTCAAAGCTGGAGAAATTGCTGACCTGGAGAGCGTGCAGAGATCCTTTACTACTAGAATCCACTCAGTAAAACATCTAAATTACTGGGACCGACTAAAGAGCCTAAATCTGTACTCCCTTGAGCGCAGGCGGGAGAGATACATAATAATTTACAGGTGGAAAATAATTGAGGGGCTGGTCCCAAACCTGCACACAGAAATAACAGCACATGAGACCAGAAGGCATGGCAGGATGTGCAGAATACCCCCGTTGAAGAGCAGAGGTGCAACAGGTACTCTGAGAGAGAACTCTATCAACATCAGAGGCCCGAGACTGTTCAACACGCTTCCGCTGCACATAAAGGGCATAACTGGCCGACCCTTCACAGTGTTCAAGAGAGAACTGGATAAGCACCTCCAAAGGATACCTGATCAACCAGGCTGTGACTCATACGTCAGGCTGCGAGCAGCCGCGTCTAACTGCCTGGTTGATCAGTCCAGCAACCAGGAGGCCTGGTCGACGACCGGGCCGCGGGGACACTAAGCCCCGGAAGCACCTCAAGGTAACCTCAAGGTAGGCAATACAATAGGGTATAATGGTGCTCGTGGCACAGTCTGATTTGGAATATCAACAGTTTGACACACAACACAATTGTGACAATATCTGACCACATCCTTTTTAAGTTTTGGCCAATAGAAAAGTTTAAAGATCTTATGATACATACTGGTAATGCCTTGGTGACCTCCCATCAGGTCATCATGGGCAGCTTGCAATACCTGCTCCCTATACTCAGTTGGCACAACGAGCTGGGTTTTAGACTCACAATCATCTGATGAGGGAGTTCCTGATGGTCTCCATCTTCTCATCAGACATCGATCATTGAAATAACAGCCCGTACTCTCCTCCAAAGTATTGGAACTGGTATCTGGGCCACCTCTTCCAGACCATCTGGGTCAGAATAAATTAGGGCTTTGGCACCGGCCTCACTCTCGACATCCGCGTGAGCTAAGAATGTATCCTCAAGGTCCACCTCCACCTCCCTGTCTGAAGGGGTCCTGGCCTCGAGAACATCCACCTTGGTAGTAGCAGGACTTACCACATTCTGCTTACCCATGGATCTGGTCACAACACAGGCTGGATAAATAACACCATCATCCACATCTGGTTGAACCAGTACACAACTAGGTTTAGTAAACACAACAGGACAATCGGTCCCACTGACGTGACACTTGTCAAAATCATTACCTACAATAATATCAATCCCAGGGATGGGCAACTGCTCACTAACTGCTACAGTGCACCAACCTGGTGTAATAGAAGACTTCAGGTTAACTTTAATTAATGGTACACACTAGACATGACCTGCAAGTCCCTACAATAACACTACCTCTCCAGTGTCTTTGGTGCTAACATCAGTAAGAACACGGCGAGAAATTAAAAACTGGGAAGCAGCAGTGCCCCTTAACAACTGCACTAGCTTCCAGGTTCCACTAGTACATAATAAGGTACCCGAATGTAGGTATGGATCAAAATTGGGGATCCACTTGGGGATGACTGGAGCAACATTTGCATTAAAGGTTTGCAAACTCCTACTCATAATCAGACCAGTTGGTCTCAACTCAGGGTGCAAAGCATAACAGGAATTTACCACATGACCTTCTCCTGCAATGCGTGCAATATCTGCCAGTGGTCGAAACATCCTAACCAACTGCAGGTTTAATCACTACATTACTTGAGGGTGACAACCCTGTCTGTAGTTTCTCAGTTTTAGGCTTTATAGGAGAAGGGTTCAGGGGAGAAGTGAGGTAGCTGGTCGGGCCTGGAAAACATGATTTTTAGGAGCATAATAATTAGTTTTAGCATTATAATGATTAACTGGTGCTCGAAAAGGCACCTTAGTTAATATTTCATGCTCATCAGCTAGCTTGGCTAGTTTCATAAGATCAGTGGTTTGTTTATTTTCTGCCATAAACAAAGCTAATTTCTCTGGTAGACATCCCAATACTTCCTCAGTTACTACGAGGTCTCTCAAACTCTGCAATATTAAGTGCTTTAATCCATCTGTCAAAATTATTTAATTTAACCCGTACAAAGTCAGAAATAGTCTGGTCATGTGCTCTTTTAAAACTTCTGAATTATTGTCTATGTGCCTCTGGGATCTGCTGGTATGCATTCAAGATGCTCAGTTGAACAAATTTAAAGTCGAAAGAATTCTCAGCAGGAATAGATGCAAATACCTCCTGAGCTTTACCCTTAAATTGTTCTTGCATAATGGCAACCCATTGATCCACAGGCCAGTTCATGCTGACTGCTAATTTCTTAAAATGTAAAAAGAATATTTCTGGATCTTCCTCATTGAACTTAGGTAAATCTACATGGTTACTATACTTGGAAGAACTATTAGTACTCTCTGTATTATTACTAGTGTTACCTAGCCCTGCTGCAAATCTCTGCTGTTCCAACCTGTTATTATTTGCAGCCATACTCTGCTGAATTTCTAATTATTTAGTTTGCTGCTCGGATTGTTTAGTCTCATACTCTGCTAGTTGTAATTCAGCCTCCAACATCTGGTGCTTAGTCTCCAACTCAAGTTGTTTTTGCTGGTTCTGCAACTCCAACATCTGTTTGTCTGCTTCCAGTCTAGCCATTTCTACTTTAGTCTCCATCTCCAACTTTAAGATTGCCACCTTGTCACTTGACTCTTCTTCTAACTCTCCTAAACACTCCTCGTCAAGTTTCTCCTCCTCCACCAAGTGTGTGACAATTACTCTTAACACTTGAGCCTTTAACATTTTACTGGAAAATGCTAGGT
Organism: Procambarus clarkii; assembly: GCF_040958095.1. NCBI lineage: Eukaryota > Metazoa > Arthropoda > Malacostraca > Decapoda > Cambaridae > Procambarus > Procambarus clarkii. The sequence goes on along the minus strand of NC_091162.1, from coordinate 46,169,105 downwards.
TCAATTTATCAGCGAGAAACAACAAACCAGACCTCTTCAAGTCTTTAATTTTACCAAAATTTGGCTGATCCTCCAGCATAGAAACCTGATCCTCCATGGTTGGCTCAATTATCACAACTTAGCACATAAAACAACTCTTAAAATTATGCTTGGCCCCTGGCACAAGCTGAACACTTACCTCAGTCGTGAAGGATTGAGAAGTTTTCACAGCAGCTAAGATCGAACAGAGAATATGTACTCAGGCTTGATTAGGTGTCACTAGAAAATCACAGAGTACCTAGGAAGGCAATTGCTATTAGTAATCTGCATTGTCAATTAGTACATTACATTATAGGGAATTAAAGTTTAACATCCCGGACAATGGCCCTCATTTGTTATAGCTCTTGACGCCTTGGTAGGGTTCTTTGCCTGCAGTGATCAACTATATATGTTTCGGCCTCATCTTAAATTTATGTCTAGGGGATAGTAATATATAAAAATGGTATTAAAAGTGAAACACTGCTTTAAAAAGGGCAAACAATATACTGTACATAAGAGTGACAAACGTATCAACATATAAATGGTAAAAAATTTACAGACAGAAAAATTCTTCAGCATGCAATAATATCATAAAATCCTTACTGAGCACAGACTATCTCTTAAACACATGAATTAATAAATGGGATATCACAAAATAGTCTTACCAGGAGAATTAACTAAGTAATAAGCTAAATAATCAATACCCACCGACTTAACTTCCGTACATGTCTCCTCCCCATGCAGCTCACCCACGCGACTACTTAGCCTCCCGCCAGCAAAGCAGGCGTCCTACCCAAACATCAACTAAGCATCCACATGAACTCTTGTGAAAACTCTACTAATAAAGTGTATTACTAATAAACATCTAATGAGTAATCCTAAGAGTAAATAATACTGTTACAATAATCACACGAATTTATTACACTCAATAACAGGAAATAATCAAGGTTGAAATATAAACGCTAGCTTGACAACGGGCCGCACTCTGGACACATCCAATTATGGTCATCCCCCCAAGGAGAAACCACACTCCCTCCAACAAGAAATAACTTGCACAAGTCTATCAAAAATAATGCAACTCAGGCACACTACAGCATGCTACAATATACATCATACAATATTATATAAATCATACAATATTAAATGGAACACAAATGGATACTATACTAATAACAGAACAGAACAGGGAAAATATTATATGCTAGGCATAATTATCATGAAAATGTTAGAATCAATGCTAGATTCGTAACAGGGGAACTAGTTTGACCTCCTGTGGGCACTAGTTTGACTTCCTGTGGGCACTAGTTTGACCTCTTGGGTACATTAGTTTGACCTCTTGGGGGCACTAGTTTGACCTCCTGGGTGCACTAGTTTGACCTCCTGTGGGCACCTTTTGTTCTCCTGGGGACACTAGTTTGACCTCCTGGGGCACTAGTTTGACCTCCTGGGGCACCAGTTTGACCCTCCTGCATTCACTAGTTTGACCTACTGGAGGCACTAGTTTTACCTCCTGGGGGCATTAGTTTGACTTGTTGGGTGCTCTAGTTTGACCTCCTGAGGGCACTAGTTTGACCTCCTAGGGGCACTAGTTTGACATTCTGAGGGCACTAGTTTGACCTCTTAGGGGCACTAGTTTGACCTTCTAGAGACACTAGTTTCACCTTCTGGGGGCACAAGTTTGACCTCCTGGAGGACTAGTTTGACCTGTTTGGACCACTAGCTTGACCTCCTAGAGGCACTAGTTTAACCTTCAGGGGGCATTAGTTTGACCTTATTTAGGCACTAGTTTGACCTCTGGGGGCACTAGTTTGATCTTAAGGGACCACTAGTTTGACCTTGGACCACTAGTTTAAACTCCTGAGGGCACTAGTTTGATTTCCTGGGACCACTAGTTTGACCTCCATGGGCACTTGATTGACCTCCTGGGGGCACTAGTTTGACTTCTTGGAGGAACTAGTTTAACCTTCTCGGGCACTAGTTTCACCCCCTGGGGGCACTAGTTTGATCTCCTGGGACCACTAGTTTGACCTCCTGTGACCTCTAGTTTTGACCTTTTGGGGTCACTAGCTTGACCTTCTGGGACCACTAGTTTGACCTCTTGGGGGCACTAGTTTGACCTCCTGGGGGCACTAGTTTGACCTCCTAGAGGCACTAGTTTAACCTTCAGGGGGCATTAGTTTGACCTTATTTAGGCACTAGTTTGACCTCTGGGGGCACTAGTTTGATCTCCAGGGACCACTAGTTTGATCTCCAGGGACAACAAATATAAACTCCTTAGGGCACTAGTTTGATCTCCTGGGACCACTAGTTTAACCCCTATGGGCACTTGATTGACCTCCTGGGGGCACTAGTTTGACCTCTGGGGGCACTAGTTTGATCTCCTTGGACCACTAGTTTGACCTCCTATGACCACTAGTTTTGACCGTTTGGGGTCACTAGCTTGACCTTCTCTGACCACTAGTTTGACCTCTTAGGGGCACAAGTTTGAACTAATGGCGCACTAGTTTGACCTCCTGGGGGCACTAGTTTGAACTCCTGTGGGCACTAGTTTGACCTCCTGGGGGCACTAGTTAGACCGCCTGGGGGAACTAGTTTGACCTACTGGGGGCACTAGTTTGACCTCCTTGGGGCACTAGTTTGGCCTGCTGTGGCACTAGTTTGACTTCCTGGGGGCACTAGTTTGACCTTCTATGGACACTAGTTTGATCTCCTGGGACTACTAGTTTGACCTCATGGGGGCACTAGTTTGACCTGGGGCACTAGTTTGTTTTCCAGGGGGTACTAGTTTGACCAATTGGGGCTCTAATTTGACCTGTGGACACTAGTTTGACCTCTTTAGGGCACTAGTTTGAACTCCTGGTGGCACTAGTTTGACTTCCTAAGGACACTAGTTTGACCTCCTGGGGGCACTAGTTTGGCTTCATTGGGGAACTAGTTTGACCTCGTGTAGGCACTAGTTTGACCTCCTGGGGGGCACTAGTTGGACTTCTTGTGGGCACTAGTTTGACCTCCTGGGGGTGCTAATTTGACCTCCTATGGGGCACTAGTTTGACCTCCTGGGGGCATTAGTTTGATTTCTTGGGGGCACTAGTTTGACCTCTTTGGGGTACTAGTTTGACCTGCTGAGGCACTAGTTTGACTTCATTGGGGTACTAGTTTGACCTCTTGTGGGCACTAGTTTGACCTCCTGGGGCACTAGTTTGACTTTTGGAGGCACTAGTTAGACCTCCTGGGGCACTAGTTTGTTCTCCTGGGGGCACTAGTTTGACCTTCTGGAGGCACAAATTTGACCTCCTAAGAGCACTAGTTTGTCCTTCTGGAGGCACTAGTTTGAGTTCCTGGTGTACTATTTTGACCTCAAGTGGGGCACTAGTTTCACCTCCTGGGGGCACTAGTTTGACCTCCTGGGGGCACTAGTTTCACCTCCTAGGGCAATAGTTTGTTCTGCTGGGGGCACTAGATTGATCTCCTGGGGGCACAAATTTGACTTCCTAGGGGGACCTAGTTTGACCTCCGGCGGGCACTAGTTTGACATTCTTACGGCATTAGTTTGACCTCCTTGGGCACTAGTTTATACTCCTGGGGGCACTAGTTTGACCTTCTGGGGGCACTAGTTTGACCTCCTGGGTAACTAGTTTGACCTACTAGGGCCACTAGTTTGACCTTCTGGGAGCATTAGTTTCACCTCCTGGGGCACTAGTTTGTCCTCCTGGGGGTACTAGTTTGTCCTCCTGGGAGTACTAGTTTGACCTCCTGAGGGCACTAGTTTGACCTCCTAGAAGCACTAGTTTGACCTCCTAAGGGCACTAAATTGACCTCCTTGGGCACTAGTTTGACCTCCTTAGGTAACTAGTTTGATGTCCTGGGAGCACTAATTTGACCTCCTGGGGGCACTAGTATAACCTCCTGGGGGCACTAGTTTGGCCTGCTGAGGGCACTAATTTGACCTCCTGTGAGTACTAGTTTGACCTTCTGGGGCACTAGTTTGACCTCCAGCGGTAATAGTTTGACATACTAGGGTCACTAGTTTGACCTTCTGGGAGTACTAGTTTGACCTCCTGTGGCACTAGTTTGTTCTCCAGGGGGCACTAGTTTGGCTTCCTGGTGCACTATTTTTACCTCAAGTGGGGCACTAGTTTGACCTCCTGGGGGCACTAGTTTGACCTCCTGGGGGCACTAGTTTGACCTCCTGGGGCACTAGTTTGACCTCTTGGGGGCACTAATATAACCTCCTGGGAGCAATAGTTTGACCTCCTGAGGCACTAGTTTGACCTCCTCTGGGCACTAGTTTGAACTCCTGGAGGCACTAGTTTGACCTCCTGGGGGCACTAGTTTGAACTTCTGGGGCACTAGGTTGAGCTCCAGGATCACTAGTTTGACCTCCTGGGGCACTATTTTAATCTCCTGGGGCACTAGTTTTATCTCCTGAGGGCACTAGTTTGACCTCCTGGGACTTTAGATTGACCTCCTAGGGGCACTTGTTTGACCTCCTGGTGCAGTAATTTGACCGGCTTGGGCCACTAGTGTGACCTCCTGGGGCACTAGATTGACCTCCTGGGGGTACTAGTTTGACCTCCTGGTGCACTAAATTGACCTTCTGGGGGCACTAGTTTGTCCTCCTGGGGGCACTAGTTTGACCTCAAGCGGGGCACTAGTCTAACCTCCCGGGGGCACAAATTTGAATTCCGAGGGGCCCTACTTTGACCTCCTGGGAGCACTAGTTTGACCTCCTGAGGTCACTAGTTTGACCTCCTGGGGCACTAGATTGACCTCCTAAAGGCACTAGTTTGACCTCCTTGTGCACTAGTTTCATCTTCTGGGGGCACTAGTTTGTCCTCCTGAGGGCACTAGTTTGTCCTCCTGGGGGCACTAGTTTGTCCTCCTGGGGGTCACTAGATTGTCCTCCTGGGGGCACTAGTTTGACCTCAAGCGGGGCACTAGTTTGACCTACGGCGGGGAACTAGTTTGACCTCCTAGGGACACCTAGTTTAACCTCCTGGGGGCACTAGTTTGACCTCATGGGGGCATTAGTTTGACCTCCTAGGGCACTAGTTTGTTCTGCTGGTGGCACTAGATTGACCTCCTGGTGCACTATTTTGACCTCAATTGGGGCACTAGTTTGACCTCCTGGGGGCACTAGTTTGACCTCTTGGGGGCACTAGTTTGACCTCCTGGGGGCACTAGTTTGACCTCCTGGGGGCACTAATATGACCTCCTGGGAGCCATAGTTTGACCTCCTGAGGCACTAGTTTGACCTCTTCTGGGCACTAGTTTGACCTCCTGGGGGCACTAGTTTGACCTCCTGGGGGCTCTAGTTTGAACTTCTGGGGCACTAGGTTGAGTTCCTTGATCACTAGTTTGGCCTCCTGGGGCACTATTTTGAGCTCCTGGGGCACTTGTTGTACCTCCTGAGGGCACTAGTTTGACCTCCTGGGACTTTAGATTGACCTCCTAGGGGCACAAGTTTGACCTCCTGGGGGCACTAGTTTCACCTCCTAGGGGCACTAGTTTGACCTCCTAGGGGCACAAATTTGAATTCCTAGGCGCCCTACATTGACCTCCTGGGAGCACTAGTTTGACCTCCTGAGGTCACTAGTTTGACCTCCTTGGGCACAAGTTTGACCTCCCGAGGGCACTAGTTTGACCTCCTGGGAGCACTAGTTTGACCTCCTGGGGCTCTAGTTTAACCTCCTGGGGGCTCTAGTTCCACCTCCTGGGAGCACTAGTTTGACATTCTGAGGGCACTAGTTTGACCTCCTCGGGCACTAGTTTGACCTCCTGAGTGCACTAGTTTGACCTCCTGGGAGCACTACTTTGACCTCCTGGGGCACTAGTTTGACCTCCAGGGGAAATAGTTTGACCTACTAGGGGCACTACTTTGACCTACTGGGAAAACTAGTTTGACCTCCTGGGGCACTAGTTTGAACTTCTAGGGGCAATAGTTTGACTTTTGGAGGCACTAGTTTGACCACCTGGGGCACTAGTTTGTTCTCCTGGGGGGCACTAGTTTGACCTACTGGAGACACGAATATGACCTCCGAGGAGCACTAGTTTGTCCTTCTGGGGGCACTAGTTTGACCTCCTGTTGTACTATTTTGACCTCAAGTGGGGCACTAGTTTGACCTCCTTGGGGCACTAGTTTGACCTCCTGGGTGCACTAGTTTGACCTCCTGGGGGCACTAATATGACCTCCTGGGGGCACTAATATGACCTCCTGGGGACCATAGTTTGACTTCCTGAGGCACTAGTTTGACCTAATGTGGGCACTAGTTTGACATCCTGGGGGAACAAGTTTGACTTCCTAGGGGCACTAGTTTGACCTTCTAGGGCACTAGGTTTATTTCCTGGATCACTAGTTTGACCTCCTGGAGCACTATTTTGAGCGCCTGGGGCACTAGTTTGACCTCCTTAGGGCACTAGTTTGACATCCTGGGGCACTAGATTGACCTCCTGGGGGCAATAGTTTGATCTCCTGGTGCATTAGTTTGACCTTCTGGGGGCACTAGTTTGTCCTCCTGGGGGCATTAGTTTGTCCTCCTGGGGGTCACTCGATTGTCCTCCTGGGGGCACTAGTTTGACCTCAAGCGGGGCACTAGTTTAACCTACGGCGGGGAACTAGTTTGACCTCTTAGGGACACCTAGTTTAACCTCCTGGGGGAACTAGTTTGACCTCATGGGGGCATTAGTTTGACCTCCTAGGGCACTAGTTTGTTCTGCTGGGGGCACTAGATTGACCTCCTTAGGGCACAAATTTGACTTCCTAGGGGCCCTAGTTTGTCCTCCTGCGGACACTAGTTTGACCTCCTTTGTGCACTAGTTTGACCTCATTGGGCACTACTTTGTACTCCTGGGGGCACTAGTTTAACCTCCTGGGGAACTAGTTTGACCTACTTGGGGCACTAATTTAACCTTCTGGGAGCACTATTTTCACCTCCTGGTGCACTAGTTTGTCCTCCTGGGGGCACTAATTTGACCTCCTGGGAGTACTAGTTTGACCTCCTGAGGGCACTAGTTTGACTTCCTGGGATCAGAAGTTTGACCTCCTGAGGGTACTAGTTTGACCTCCTGGGACACTTGTTTAACCTGAGGGCACTAGTTTGACCTCCTGGGAGCACTAGTTTGGCCTTTTGGGTCACTAGTTTAACCTCCTGGGGGGCACTAGTTTGATCTCCTGGGAGCATTAGTTTGACCTCCTGGGGCACTAGTTTGACCTCCAGGGGCTATAGTTTGACCTACTAGGGGCACTATTTTGACCTTCTGGGAGCACTAGTTTGACCTCCTGTTGCACTATTTTGACTTCAAGTGGGGCACTAGTTTAACCTCCTTGGGGCACTAGTTTGACCTCCTAGGGGCACTAGTTTGACCTCCTGGGGGCACTAATATGACCCCATGGGGACCATAGTTTGACTTCTTGAGGCACTAGTTTGACCTAATGTGGGCACTAGTTTGACCTCCCGGGGGAACTAGTTTGACTTCCTGGGGGGGCACTAGTTTGACCTTCTGGGGCACTAGGTTTATCTTCTGGATCACTAGTTTGACCTCCTGGAGCACTATTTTGAGCTTGACCTCCTTAGGGCACTTGTTTGACCTTCTGGGGCACTAGATTGACCTCCTGGGGGCACTAGTTTGACCTCCTGGTGCACTAGTTTGACCTTCTGGGGGCACTAGTTTGTCCTCCTTGGGGCACTAGTTTGTCCTCCTGGGGGTCACTAGATTGTCCTCCTGGGGGCACTAGTTTGACCTCCAGGAGCAATAGTTTGACCTACTAGGGGCACTATTTTGACCTTCTGGGAGCACTAGTTTGACCTCCTGTTGCACTATTTTGACCTCAAGTGGGGCACTACTTTGACCTCCTTGGGGCACTAGTTTGACCTCCTGGGGGCACTAGTTTGACCTCCTGGGGGCACTAATATGACCCCCTGGGAACCATAGTTTGACTTCCTGAGGCATTAGTTTGACCTAATGTGGGCACTAGTTTGACCTCCTGGGGGAACTAGTTTAACTTCATGGGGGCACTAGTTTGACCTTCTGGGGCACTAGTTTGACCTTCTGGGGCACTAGATTGACCTCCTGGGGGCACTAGTTTGACCTCCTGGTGCACTAGTTTGACCTTCTGGGGGCACTAGTTTGTCCTCCTTGGGGCACTAGTTTGTCCTCCTGGGGGCACTAGTTTGTCCTCCTGGGGGTCACTAGATTGTCCTCCTGGGGGCACTAGTTTGACCTCAATCGGGGAACTAGTTTGACCTACGGCGGGAAACTAGTTTGACCTCCTAGGGACACCTAGTTTAAGCTCCTGGGGGAACTAGTTTGACCTCATGGGGGCATTAGTTTGACCTACTATGGCACTAGTTTGTTCTGCTGGTGGCACTAGTTTGACCTCCTGGTGCACTAGTTTGACCTTCTGGGGGCACTAGTTTGTCCTCCTTGGGGCACTAGTTTGTCCTCATGGGGGCACTAGTTTGTCCTCCTGGGGGTCACTAGATTGTCTTCCTGGGGGCACTAGTTTGACCTCAATCGGGGAACTAGTTTGACCTACGGCAGGAAACTAGTTTGACCTCCTAGGGACACCTAGTTTAACCTAATGGGGGAACTAGCTTGACCTCATGGGGGCATTAGTTTGACCTCCTATGGCACTAGTTTGTTCTGCTTGTGGCACTAGATTGACCTCTTTGGGGCAAAAATTTGTCTTCCTAGGGGGCCCTAGTTTGTGCTCCTGCGGGCACTAGTTTGACCTCCTTTGGGCACTAGTTTGACCTCCTTTGGGCACTAGTTTGACCTCATTGGGCACTACTTTGTACTCCTGGGGGCACTAGTTTAACCTCCTGGGGAACTAGTTTGACCTACTAGGGGCACTAATTTGACCTACTGGGAGCACTATTTTCACCTTCTGGGGCACTAGTTTGTCCTCCTGGGGGCACTAATTTGACCTCCTGGGAGTACTAGTTTGACCTCCTGAGGGCACTAGTTTGACTTCCTGGGAGCAGAAGTTTGACCTCCTGAGGGTACTAGTTTGACCTCCTGGGGCACTAGTTTGCCTTCCTGAGGGCACTAGTTTGACTTCCTGGGAGCACTAGTTTGACCTTCTGGGTCACTAGTTTAACCTTCTGGGGGGGGCAGTAGTTTGACCTCCTGGGAGCACTAGTTTGACCACCTGAGGGCACTAGTTTGACCTCCTTGGGCACTAGTTTGACCTCCTAAGGGCACTAGTTTGATCTTCTGGGAGCACTAGTTTGACCTCCTGGGGCACTAGTTTGACCTCCATGGGCAATAGTTTGACCTACTAGGGGAACTAGTTTGACCTTCTGGGAGCACTAGTTTGATCTCCGGTGGCACTAGTTTGATCTCCTGGGAGCACTAGTTTGACCTGGTGCACTAGTTTGACCTCACGAGGGGCACTAGTTTGACCTCCTAAGGGCACTAGTTTGACCTCCTAAGGGCACTAGTTTGATCTCCTGGGAGCACTAGTTTGACCTCCTGGTGCACTAGTTTGACCTCACGAGGGGCACTAGTTTGACCTCTTGAAGGGCACTAGTTTGACCTCTTGAGGGCATTAGTTTGACCTGCTGAGGGGACTAGTTTGATCTCCAGCGGGGCACTTGTTTGACCTCCAGGGGGGCACTACTTTGACCTCTTTTTGGGAACTAGTTTGACCTCCAGGGCTCACTAGTTTGACCTTCTGGGGGCACTAGTTTCACTTCCTGGGACACTAGTTTGACCTCCAGCGTGGTTCTAGTTTGACCTCCAGCGGGGCACTAGTTTAACCTCCTGGGGGCACTAGTTTGACCTCCTTGGCGCACTAGTTTTACCTCCTGGTGCACTAGTTTGACCTCTTGAGAGCACTAGTTTGATCTCTTGAGGGTACTAGTTTGACCTCCTGAGGGCACTAGTTTGACCTCCTGGTGCACTAAATTGACCTACTTGGGCCACTAGGGTGAGCTCTTGGGGCACTAGATTGACCTCCTGGGGGCACTAGTTTGACCTCCTGGTGCACTAGTTTGACCTCCTGGGGCACTAGTTTGATCTTTTGTGGGCACTAGTTTGACCTCTTGGAGGCACTAGTTTGTTCTGCTGGAGGCACTAGTTTGACCTCCTGGGGCAATAGTTTGTCCTCCTAGGGGCACTAGTTTGTCCTCTTAGGGCACTAGTTTGACCTCCAGCGGGGCACTACTTTGACCTCCAGAGGGGCACTAGTTTGACCTCCTGGGTGCACTATTTTGACCACCTGGGGGCACTAGTTTGACCTTCTGGGGCACTAGGTTGAGCTCGTGGGGCACTAGTTTGAACTCATTGGGCACTAGTTTGACCTCCAGTGGGCACTAGTTTGACCTCCTATGGGCACTAGTTTGACCACCTGGGGGCACTAGTTTGACCGCCTGTGGGCACTAGTTTGACCTCCTGGGACATTAGATTGACCTCCTGGGGGCACTAGTTTGACCTCCTGGTGCACTAAATTGACCTACTTGGGCCACTAGGGTGACCTTTTGGGGCACTTGATTGACCTCCTGGGGGTACTAGTTTGACCTCCTGGTGCACTAGTTTGACCTCCTGGGGGCACTAGTTTGACCTTTTGTGGGCACTAGTTTGACCTCCTGGAGGCATTAGTTTGTTCGGCAGGAGGCACTAGTTTGACCTCCTGGGGCAATAGTTTGTCCTCCTGGGAGCACTAGTTTGACCTCTTAGGGCACTAGTTTGACCTCCAGCGGGGCATTACTTTGACCTCCGGAGGGGCACTAGTTTGACCTCCTAGGGGAACTAGTTTGACCTCCTGGAAGCAGTATTTTGACCTTCTGGGGGCACTAGTTTTACCTCCTGGGACACTAGTTTGACCTTTAGCGGGGCACTAGTTTGACCTCCAGCGGGGCACTAGTTTAACCCCCTGGGAACACTAGTTTGACCTCCTGGGGGCAACTAGTTTGACCTCCTAGGGCCACTAGTATGACCTCCTGGTGCACTAGTTTGACCTCACGAGGGGCACTAGTTTGACCTCTTGAAGGGCACTAGTTTGACCTCTTGAGGGCATTAGTTTGACCTGCTGAGGGGACTAGTTTGATCTCCAGCGGGGCACTTGTTTGACCTCCAGGGGGGCACTACTTTGACCTCTTTTTGGGAACTAGTTTGACCTCCAAGGCTCACTAGTTTGACCTTCTGGGGGCACTAGTTTCGCTTCCTGGGACACTAGTTTGACCTCCAGCGTCGTTCTAGTTTGACCTCCAGCGGGGCACTAGTTTAACCTCCTGGGGGCACTAGTTTGACCTCCTTGGCGCACTAGTTTTACCTCCTGGTGCACTAGTTTGACCTCTTGAGGGCACTAGTTTGACCTCTTGAGGGTACTAGTTTGACCTCCTGAGGGCACTAGTTTGACCTCCTGGTGCACTAAATTGAACTACTTGGACCACTAGGGTGAGCTCTTGGGGCACTAGATTGACCTCCTGGAGGCACTAGTTTGACCTCCTGGTGCACTAGTTTGACCTCCTGGGGCACTAGTTTGATCTTTTGTGGGCACTAGTTTGACCTCTTGGAGGCACTAGTTTGTTCTGCTGGAGGCACTAGTTTGACCTCCTGGGGCAATAGTTTGTCCTCCTAGGGGCACTAGTTTGTCCTCTTAGGGCACTAGTTTGACCTCCAGCGGGGCACTACTTTGACCACCAGAGGGGCACTAGTTTGACCTCCTGGGTGCACTATTTTGACCTCCTGGGGTCACTAGATTGACCTTCTGGGGCACTAGGTTGAGCTCGTGGGGCACTAGTTTGAACTCCTTGGGCACTAGTTTGACCTCCAGTGGGCACTAGTTTGACCTCCTATGGGCACTAGTTTGACCACCTGGGGGCACTAGTTTAACCTCCTGTGGGCACTAGTTTGACCTCCTGGGACATTAGATTGACCTCCTGGGGGCACTAGTTTGACCTCCTGGTGCACTAAATTGACCTACTTGGGCCACTAGGGTGACCTTTTCGGGCACTTGATTGACCTCCTGGGGGTACTAGTTTGACCTCCTGGTGCACTAGTTTGACCTCCTGGGGGCACTAGTTTGACCTTTTGTGGGCACTAGTTTGACCTCCTGGAGGCATTAGTTTGTTCGGCAGGAGGCACTAGTTTGATCTCCTGGGGCAATAGTTTGTCCTCCTGGGAGCACTAGTTTGACCTCTTAGGGCACTAGTTTGACCTCCAGCGGGGCACTACTTTGACCTCCGGAGGGGCACTAGTTTGACCTCCTAGGGGAACTAGTTTGACCTCCTGGGAGCAGTATTTTGACCTTCTGGGGGCACTAGTTTTACCTCCTGGGACACTAGTTTGACCTTTAGCGGGGCTCTAGTTTGACCTCCAGCGGGGCACTAGTTTAACCTCCTGGGAACACTAGTTTGACCTCCTGGGGGCAACTAGTTTGACCTCCTAGGGCCACTAGTATGACCTCCTGGTGCACTAGTTTGACCTCACGAGGGGCACTAGTTTGACCTCTTGAAGGGCACTAGTTTGACCTCTTGAGGGCATTAGTTTGACCTGCTGAGGGGACTAGTTTGACCCCAGCGGGGCACTTGTTTGACCTCCAGGGGGGCACTACTTTGACCTCTTTTTGGGAACTAGTTTGACCTCCAGGGCTCACTAGTTTGACCTTCTGGGGGCACTAGTTTCACTTCCTGGGACACTAGTTTGACCTCCAGCGTGGTTCTAGTTTGACCTCCAGCGTGGTTCTAGTTTGACCTCCAGCGGGGCACTAGTTTAACCTCCTGGGGGCACTAGTTTGACCTCCTTTGCGCACTAGTTTTACCTCCTGGTGCACTAGTTTGACCTCTTGAGGGCACTAGTTTGACCTCTTGAGGGTACTAGTTTGACCTCCTGAGGGCACTAGTTTGACCTCCTGGTGCACTAAATTGACCTACTTGAGCCACTAGGGTGAGCTCTTGGGGCACTAGATTGACCTCCTGGGGGCACTAGTTTGACCTCCTGGTGCACTAGTTTGACCTTCTGGGGCACTAGTTTTATCTTTTGTGGGCACTAGTTTGACCTCTTGGAGGCACTAGTTTGTTCTGCTGGAGGCACTAGTTTGACCTCCTGGGGCAATAGTTTGTCCTCCTACGGGCACTAGTTTGTCCTCTTAGGGCACTAATTTGACCTCCAGCGAGGCACTACTTTGACCTCCAGAGGGGCACTAGTTTGACCTCCTGGGTGCACTATTTTGACCTCCTGGGGGCACTAGTTTGACCTTCTGGGGCACTAGGTTGAGCTCGTGGGGCACTAGTTTGAACTCCAGTGGGCACTAGTTTGACCTCCTATGGGCACTAGTTTGACCACCTGGGGGCACTAGTTTGACCTCCTGTGGACACTAGTTTGACCTCCTGGGACACTAGATTGACCTCCTGGGGGCACTAGTTTGACCTCCTGGTGCACTACATTGACCTACTTGGGCCACTAGGGTGACCTTTTGGGGCACTTGATTGACCTCCTGGGGGTACTAGTTTGACCTCCTGGAGCACTAGTTTGACCTCCTGGGGGCACTAGTTTGACCTTTTGTGGGCACTAGTTTGACCTCCTGGAGGCATTAGTTTGTTCGGCAGGAGGCACTAGTTTGACCTCCTGGGGCAATAGTTTGTCCTCCTGGGAGCACTAGTTTGACCTCTTAGGGCACTAGTTTGACCTCCAGCGGGGCACTACTTTGACCTCCGGAGGGGCACTAGTTTAACCTCCTAGGGGTACTAGTTTGACCTCCTGGGAGCAGTATTTTGACCTTCTGGGGGCACTAGTTTTACCTCCTGGGACACTAGTTTGACCTGTAGCGGGGCTCTAGTTTGACCTCCAGCGGGGCACTAGTTTAACCTCCTGGGAACACTAGTTTGACCTCCTGGGGGCAACTAGTTTGACCTCCTAGGGCCACTAGTATGACCTCCTGGTGCACTAGTTTGACCTCACGAGGGGCACTAGTTTGACCTCTTGATGGGCACTAGTTTGACCTCTTGAGGGCATTAGTTTGACCTGCTGAGGGGACTAGTTTGATCTCCAGCGGGGCACTTGTTTGACCTCCAGGGGGGCACTACTTTGACCTCTTTTTGGGAACTAGTTTGACCTCCAGGGCTCACTAGTTTGACCTTCTGGGGGCACTAGTTTCACTTCCTGGGACACTAGTTTGACCTCCAGCGTGGTTCTAGTTTGCCCTCAAGCGGGGCATTAGTTTAACCTCCTGGGGGCACTAGTTTGACCTCCTTGGCGCACTAGTTTTACCTCCTGGTGCACTACTTTGACCTCTTGAGGGCACTAGTTTGACCTCTTGAGGGTACTAGTTTGACCTCCTGAGGGCACTAGTTTGACCTCCAGGTGCACTAAATTGACCTACTTGGGCCACTAATGTGAGCTCTTGGGGCACTAGATTGACCTCCTGGGGGCACTAGTTTGACCTCCTGGTGCACTAGTTTGACCTCCTGGGGCACTAGTTTGATCTTTTGTGGGCACTAGTTTGACCTCTTGGAGGCACTAGTTTGTTCTGCTGGAGGCACTAGTTTGACCTCCTGGGGCAATAGTTTGTCCTCCTAGGGGCAATAGTTTGACCTCTTAGGGCACTAGTTTGACCTCCAGCGGGGCACTACTTTGACCTCCAGAGGGGCACTAGTTTGACCTCCTTGGGAACTAGTTTGACCTCCTGGGCGCAGTATTTTGACCTTTTGGGGGCACTAGTTTTACCTCCTGGGACACTAATTTGACCTCCAGCGGGGTTCTAGTTTGACCTCCAGCGGGGCACTAGTTTGACCTCTTGAGGGCACTAGTTTGACCTCTTGAGGGCACTAGTTTGACCTCCTGAGGGGACTATTTTGACTTCCGGTGGGCACTAGTTTGACCTCTTTGGGGCACTAGTTTGACCTCCTGGAGCACTAGTTTGACCTCCTGGGTGCACTAGTTTGACCTCCTGGGGGCACTAGTTTGGCTTTCTGGGGCACTCGGTTGAGCTCGTGGGGCACTAGTTTGACCTCCTGGGGCACTATTTTGAGCTTCTAGGGCACTAGTTTGACCTCCTTAGGCACTAGTTTGACCTCCTGTGGGCACTAGTTTGACTTCCTGTAGGCACTAGTTTGACCTCCTGGGGGCACTAGTTTGACCTCCTGAGAGCACTAGTTTGACCTCCTGGGACATTTAATTGACCTCCTGGGGGCACTAGTTTGACCTCCTGAGAGCACTAGTTTGACCTCCTGGGACATTTAATTGACCTCCTGGTGCACTAAATTGACCTACTTGGGCCTCTAGGGTGACCTCTTGGAGGCACTAATTTGTTCTGCTGGAGGCACTAGTTTGACCTCCTGGGGCAATAGTTTGTCCTCCTAGGGGCACTAGTTTGACCTCCTGGGGCAATAGTTTGTCCTCCTAGGGGCACTAGTTTGACCTCTTAGGGCACTAGTTTGACCTCTTTAGGGAACTAGTTTGACCTCCTGGGCGCAGTATTTTGACCTTTTGGGGGCACTAGTTTTACCTCCTGGGACACTAGTTTGACCTCCAGCGGGGTTCTAGCTTGACCTCCAGCGGGGCACTAGTTTGACCTCCTGGTGCACTAGTTTGACCTCTTGAGGGCACTAGTTTGACCTCTTGAGGTCATTAGTTTGACCTCCTAGGGCACTAGTTTGACCTCTTTAGGGAACTAGTTTGACCTCCTGGGCGCAGTATTTTGACCTTTTGGGGGCACTAGAATGACCTCCTGGTGCTCTATTTTGACCTCAAGTGGGGCACTAGTTTGACCTCCTGGGGGCACTAGTTTGACCTCTTGGGGGCACTAGTTTGACCTATTGGGGGCACTAGTTTGACCTCCTGGGGGCACTAATATGACCTCCTGGGAGCCATAGTTTGACCTCCTGAGGCACTAGTTTGACCTCTGGGCACTAGTTTGCCTCCTGGGGGCACTAGTTTGACCTCCTGGGGGCTCTAGTTTGACCTCCTGGGGCACTATTTTGAGCTCCTGGGGCACTAGTTTTACTTCCTGAGGGCACTAGTTTGACCTCCTGGGAATTTAGATTGACCTCCTATGGGCACTAGTTTGACCTCCTGGTGCACTAATTTGACCTGCTTGGGCCACTAGTGTGACCTCCTGGGGCACTAGATTGACCTCCTGGGGGGCACTAGTTTGACCTCCTGGTGCACTAAATTGACCTTCTGGGGGCACTAGTTTGACCTCAAGTGGGGCACAAATTTGAATTCCTAGGGGCCCTACTTTGACCTCCTGGGAGCACTAGTTTGACCTCCTGAGGTCACTAGTTTGACCTCCTTGGGCACTAGTTTGACCTCCTGAGGGCACTAGTTTGACCTCCAGGGAGCACTAGTTTGACCTCCTGGGGCACTAGTTTAACCTCCTGGGGGCTCTAGTTCCACCTCCTGGGAGCACTAGTTTGACCTTCTGAGGGCTCTATAGTTTGACCTCCTTGGGCATTAGTTTGACCTCCTGAGTGCACTAGTTTGACCTCCTGGGAGCACTACTTTGACCTCCTGGGGCACAAGTTTGACCTCCAGGGGAAATAGTTTGACCTACTAGGGGCACTACTTTGACCTTCTGGGAGCACTAGTTTGACCTCTTGGGGCACTAGTTTGAACGTCAAGGGGCACTAGTTTGACTTTTGGAGGCACTAGTTAGACCACCTGGGGCACTAGTTTGTTCTCCTGGGGGGCACTAGTTTGACCTCCTGGAGGCACGAATTTGACCTCCGAGGAGCACTAGTTTGTCCTTCTGGGAGCACTAGTTTAACCTCCTGTTGCACTATTTTGACCTCAAGTGGGGCACTAGTTTGACCTCCTTGGGGCACTAGTTTGTTCTAATGTGGGCACTAGTTTGACATCCTGGGGGAACTAGTTTGACTTCCTGGGGGCACTAGTTTGACCTTCTGGGGCACTAGGTTTATCTCCTGGATCACTAGTTTGACCTCCTGGAGCACTATTTTGAGCGCCTGGGGCACTAGTTTGACCTCCTGAGGGCACTAGTTTGACCTCCTGGGGCACTAGATTGACCTCCTGGGGGCACTAGTTTGATCTCCTGGTGCACAAGTTTGACCTCCTGAGGGCACTAGTTTGACCGCCTGGGGCACTAGATTGACCTACTGGGGGGCACTAGTTTGATCTCCTGAAGGCACTAGTTTGTCCTACTTGAGGCACTAGTTTGTCCTCCTGGGGGTCACTAGATTGTCCTCCTGGGGGCACTAGTTTGACCTCAAGCAGGCCACTAGTTTGACCTACGGCGGGAAACTAGTTTGACCTCTTTGGGACACCTAGTTTAACCTCCTCGGGGAACTAGTTTGACCTCATGGGGGCATTAGTTTGACCTCCTAGGGCACTAGTTTGCTCTGCTGGGGGCACTAGATTGACCTCCTTGGGGCACTAGATTGACCTCCTTGGGGCACAAATTTGATTTCCTAGGGGCCCTAGTTTGTCCTCCTGCGGACACTAGTTTGACCTCCTTTGTGTACTAGTTTGACTTCATTGGGCACTACTTTGTACTCCAGGGGGCACTAGTTTAACCTCCTGGGGAACTAGTTTGACCTACTAGGGGCACTAATTTTACCTTCTGGGAGCACTATTTTCACCTCCTGGTGCACTAGTTTGTCCTCCTGGGGGCACTAATTTGACCTCCTGGGAGTACTAGTTTGACCTCCTGAGGGCACTAGTTTGACTTCTTGGGAGCAGAAGTTTGACCTCCTGATGGTACTAGTTTGACCTCCAGGGGATCTAGTTTGACCTGAGGGCACTAGTTTGACCTCCTGCGAGCACTAGTTTGGCCTTTTGGGTCACTAGTTTAACCTCCTGGGGGGCACTAGTTTGACCTCCTGGGAGCACTAGTTTGACCTCCTGAGGGCACTAGTTTGACCTCCTTGGGCACTAGTTTGACCTCCTTAATGGCACTAGTTTGATCTCCTGGGAGCACTAGTTTGACCTCCTGGGGCACTAGTTTGACCTCCAGGGGCAATAGTTTGACCTACTAGGGACACTATTTTGACCTTCTGGGAGCACTAGTTTTACCTCCTGTTGCACTATTTTGACCTCAAGTGAGGCACTATTTTGACCTCCTTGGGGCACTAGTTTGACCTCCTGGGGGCACTAGTTTGACCTCCTGGGGGTACTAATATGACCTCCTGGGGACCATAGTTTGACTTCCTGAGGCACTAGTTTGACCTAATGTGGGCACTAGTTTGACCTCCTGGGGGAACTAGTTTGACTTCCTGGGGGCACTAGTTTGACCTTCTGGGGCACTAGGTTTATCTTCTGGATCACTAGTTTGACCTCATGGAGCACTATTTTGAGCTCCTGGGGCACTAGTTTGACCTCCTGAGGGCACTAGTTTGACCTTCTGGGGCACTAGATTGACCTCCTGGGGGCACTAGTTTGACCTCCTGGTGCACTAGTTTGACCTTCTGGGGGCACTAGTTTGTCCTCCTGGGGGCACTAGTTTGTCCTCCTGGAGGCACTAGTTTGTCCTCCTGGGGGTCACTAGATTGTCCTCCTGGGGGCACTAGTTTGACCTCAAGCGGGGAACTAGTTTGACCTACGGCGGGAAACTAGTTTGACCTCCTAGGGACACCTAGTTTAACCTCCTGGGGGCAGTAGTTTGACCTCATGGGGGCATTAGTTTGACCTCCTATGGCACTAATTTGTTCTGCTGGGGGCACTAGATTGACCTCCTTGGGGCACAAATTTGACTTCCAAGGGGGCCCTAGTTTGTCCTCTTGCGGGCACTAGTTTGACCTCCTGGGGGAACTAGTTTGACTTCCTGGGGGCACTAGTTTGACCTTCTGGGGCACTAGGTTTATCTTCTGGATCACTAGTTTGACCTCATGGAGCACTATTTTGAGCTCCTGGGGCACTAGTTTGACCTCCTGAGGGCACTAGTTTGACCTTCTGGGGCACTAGATTGACCTCCTGGGGGTACTAGTTTGACCTCCTGGTGCACTAGTTTGACCTTCTGGGGGCACTAGTTTGTCCTCCTTGGGGCACTAGTTTGTCCTCCTGGGGGCACTAGTTTGTCCTCCTGGGGCACTAGTTTGTCCTCCTGGGGGCACTAGTTTGTCCTCAATCGGGGAACTAGTTTGACCTACGGCAGGAAACTAGTTTGACCTCCTAGGGACACCTAGTTTAACCTCCTGGGGGAACTAGTTTGACCTCATGGGGGCATTAGTTTGACCTCCTATGGCACTAGTTTGTTCTGCTGGTGGCACTAGATTGACCTCTTTGGGGCAAAAATTTGTCTTCCTAGGGGGCCTTAGTTTGTGCTCCTGCGGGCACTAGTTTGACCTCCTTTGGGCACTAGTTTGACCTCCTTTGGGCACTAGTTTGACCTCAATGGGCACTACTTTGTACTCCTGGGGGCACTAGTTTAACCTCCTGGGGAACTAGTTTGACCTACTAGGGGCACTAATTTGACCTACTGGGAGCACTATTTTCACCTTCTGGGGCACTAGTTTGTCCTCCTGGGGGCACTAATTTGACCTCCTGGGAGTACTAGTTTGACCTCCTGAGGGCACTAGTTTGACTTCCTGGGAGCAGAAGTTTGACCTCCTGAGGGTACTAGTTTGACCTCCTGGGGCACTAGTTTGACTTCCTGAGGGCACTAGTTTGACTTCCTGGGAGCACTAGTTTGACCTTCTGGGTCACTAGTTTAACCTTCTGGGGGGGGCAGTAGTTTGACCTCCTCCCAGCAAACAATTTTAGGTTGCCACAACATATCTGGAAAGTATTTGAAAGTATTGGAAACGTTTGTTTTATCGTATCAGATACGATATTGTGTGTGGACTTAAATAGGTTTCCAAAACTTATAACCAAGACATATGTATCTAACACTAATTTGAGATGTTGTGGCAACTTACACTCCTAACATGAGTCATTCATAATCCATTCATACACCAATATGAATCTCTTGTGAAAGGTTTGAGCCTTATCTGAACCATTTTCACATCTTTGTGTTTAAAGTTAAATTTCTTGAAATTAAATTATTTTATATTATATTATTATTTTTATTATATTTTATTTTATAATTTATTATTATTTTTCTTATATTTGTTTATATTAGTGTTTTCAATTTAAATATTAAAACCAATTTAAGGGTAAAAAAATCAAATAATTTATATTTCTTTTATTATTTACTAACAAATCAGCAAAAATACAAAAACATATGACCTATATAATTATATATATATATATATATATATATATAAATAATTTATATAATATATATATATATATATATATATATATATATATATATATATATATATATATATATATATATATATATATATTAGTGTAATACATAAGAATGTAGTGTAATAGTATATATATTATATATTATATATATATATATATTTATATATAAATAATATATTTATATATAAATAATAAATTTATATATAAATAATATATTTATATATAAATAATATATATATATATAAATAATATATATATATATATAAATAATATATATATATAAATAATATATATATAAATAATATATATATATAAATAATATATATATGATAACCATCTTTGTAACCTATATGTAACTCCCTCTTTGTAACAAAGTTCAAATAAAGCAAATATATGTGTACATACAAAAGAATGGGGGTGGTAGAAGATAATATTAGTGTTTAGTGAGTGACCACAAGGTCTCCTCTGAATACTTTTTATTTTCTTCTCCGAGGCTATGGGTCCCCACATTGGCACCAGAGGTCTTCCTCACAAACTTTTTATATAATATATATATATATATATAAATAATATATATATAAAGGTAAAACTAGCTAGTTATACGTAGATATATGATAACTAACCAACCCTACCAAACCTAACCTAATATATATATATAAACATATATATATATATAAACATATATATATATATATAAATATATATATATATATATATATATATATATATAAATATATATATATATAAATATATATATATATATATAAATATATATATTAGTATATTTTGGTAGCAGTCTTTCCTGTAGACATATTTTATTAAATATGACCGAAAAAGTAAGATTAATAATTCTAACACGAATTTTCTCAATCTTTCGTACATTATGCTTCACTGTTGGAGGTAAATCAAAAATCACTTCTCCAAAATTCATTCTTATTTCTAGTCTGACGCGACACGGGCGCGTTTCGTAAAACTTATTACATTTTCAAAGACTTCACAAATACACAACTGATTAGAACTTGCGTTTCCCTGATTTTATATCTACATTTGAGTGAGGTGGGAAGGGTGATGTGGCATTACATTTGAGTAAGGTGGGAAGGATGATGTGGCATTAGAGGATATTAATAGGGTATTAAAAGTATCAACACAAGACAGAACACGAAACAATGGATATTGAATAGAAGTGTTTGTAGAAAGCCTATTGGTCCATATTTCTTGATGCTTCTATATTGGAGCGGAGTCTTGAGGTGGGTAGAATATAGTTGTGCAATAATTGGCTGTTGATTGCTGGTGTTGACTTCTTGATGTGTAGTGCCTCGCAAACGTCGAGCCGCCTGCTATCGCTGTATCTATCGATGATTTCTGTGTTGTTTACTAGGATTTCTCTGGCGATGGTTTGGTTATGGGAAGAGATTATATGTTCCTTAATGGAGCCCTGTTGTTTATGCATCGTTAAACGCCTAGAAAGAGATGTTGTTGTCTTGCCTATATACTGGGTTTTTTGGAGCTTACAGTCCCCAAGTGGGCATTTGAAGGCATAGACGACGTTAGTCTCTTTTAAAGCGTTCTGTTTCGTGTCTGGAGAGTTTCTCATGAGTAGGCTGGCCGTTTTTCTGGTTTTATAGTAAATCGTCAGTTGTATCCTCTGATTTTTGTCTGTAGGGATAACGTTTCTATTAACAATATCTTTCAGGACCCTTTCCTCTGTTTTATGAGCTGTGGAAAAGAAGTTCCTGTAAAATAGTCTAATAGGGGGTATAGGTGTTGTGTTAGTTGTCTCTTCGGAGGTTGCATGGCTTTTCACTTTCCTTCTTATGATGTCTTCGATGAAACCATTGGAGAAGCCGTTATTGACTAGAACCTGCCTTACCCTACAGAGTTCTTCGTCGACTTGCTTCCATTCTGAGCTGTGGCTGAGAGCACGGTCGACGTATGCGTTAACAACACTCCTCTTGTACCTGTCGGGGCAGTCGCTGTTGGCATTTAGGCACATTCCTATGTTTGTTTCCTTTGTGTAGACTGCAGTGTGGAAACCTCCGCCCTTTTCCATGACTGTTACATCTAGAAAAGGCAGCTTCCCATCCTTTTCCGTCTCGTAAGTGAAACGCAGCACGGAACTCTGCTCAAATGCCTCTTTCAGCTCCTGCAGATGTCTGACATCAGGTACCTGTGTAAAAATGTCGTCAACATACCTGCAGTATATGGCCGGTTTCAAGTTCATGTCGACTAAGACTTTTTGCTCGATGGTACCCATGTAGAAGTTTGCAAACAGGACACCTAGGGGAGAACCCATAGCGACCCCATCTACTTGCTTATACATGTGCCCATCCGGGCTCAAGAAGGGTGCCTCTTTAGTACAAGCTTGGAGTAGTTTCCTCAGAATACTTTCTGGCATGTCAAGAGGAGTACAGGCTGGATCACGATACACTCTGTCGGCTATCATTCCGATTGTCTCGTCCACAGGTACGTTGGTAAACAGCGATTCTACGTCCAACGAGGCTCTTATCCCTGTGGCCCGTGCGCCCCGCAGTAAGTCCACAAATTCCTTTGGAGACTTCAGGCTGAAGGCGCAAGGAACATAAGGAGTCAGCAGGCCGTTGAGTCGCTTCGCCAATCTGTACGTGGGTGTGGGTATCTGGCTAATGATTGGCCGAAGTGGGTTTCCAGGCTTGTGCGTCTTGACATTTCCATACGCATATCCAGGTTTATATTCCCCAATGATCTTTGGCAGGTGGAGTCCGGATTTCTTGGCGTTCACAGTTTCGATCAGTTTGTTGACCTTTGCTTTTAATTCGGCTGTAGTGTCCTTCGTTACCCTTTGGAACTTAGTTTGGTCAGAGAGTATGATGTTCATTTTCGCCAGATATTCGTCTTTTTTAAGAATGACATATATTGGCGACTTGTCACCTCTCCTGACAACTATCTCCTTGTTCTCACGAAGGCTTTTAGCTGCCGCTCTAAGCTCGGGGGACAGTATGGTGCTTCTGTAGTTGCCTCGATTCTTTCCTCCTTCTGCAATAAGTTCTGCTTGTAAGGTATCTTTGGTAGTGACCTTCTTTTGTGTCTCGAGGTCGAATATGTCGTCCAACAGAATTTCCAACTCCACTTTCCGGGCCATTTCACTCGGTCTGGACATAACATGACAGTTTATGCCCAGATTTAGGAGAGTGACTTGGTCCTCAGTGAGGTTAATTCCTGCAAGGTTCAGGAAGCCATCTCTTGGTCGTGGAATTGCCATAGGTCCTCCATATAATGTTGTTAGTTTCTTGATAATCCTTGTTTCAGTGCTGAGGTGATGTTGGTCTGTGAGGATGTCGAGGTGTTGTTCAATGCGGGTACGGATACTATGGTCGATGTTGCTATTTCTCCACTCGTTTGTAGCATGAAGTAGTTGCGTTTTTTTGTCTTTGATTTCATTCTCTGCCTTGTATATCTGATCACGAATCAGATCCTGGCGATATTTTATCGTGAAGGCTTGATTCCTTGCTGCTGGGTCGTGCACTTTAACATTAGTATATTTTGGTAGCAGTCTTTCCTGTAGACATATTTTATTAAATATGACCGAAAAAGTAAGATTAATAATTCTAACACGAATTTTCTCAATCTTTCGTACATTATGCTTCACTGTTGGAGGTAAATCAAAAATCACTTCTCCAAAATTCATTCTTATTTCTAGTCTGACGCGACACGGGCGCGTTTCGTAAAACTTATTACATTTTCAAAGACTTCACAAATACACAACTGATTAGAACTTGCGTTTCCCTGATTTTATATCTACATTTGAGTGAGGTGGGAAGGGTGATGTGGCATTACATTTGAGTAAGGTGGGAAGGATGATGTGGCATTAGAGGATATTAATAGGGTATTAAAAGTATCAACACAAGACAGAACACGAAACAATGGATATTGAATAGAAGTGTTTGTAGAAAGCCTATTGGTCCATATTTCTTGATGCTTCTATATTGGAGCGGAGTCTTGAGGTGGGTAGAATATAGTTGTGCAATAATTGGCTGTTGATTGCTGGTGTTGACTTCTTGATGTGTAGTGCCTCGCAAACGTCGAGCCGCCTGCTATCGCTGTATCTATCGATGATTTCTGTGTTGTTTACTAGGAT
>NC_091162.1:46124819-46139819 GCF_040958095.1 Procambarus clarkii | reverse complement strand
CGCACTACTACCAGAACTGGACGAATCACTACCAAAACAACACATTGCACATCACTACCAAAAACAACACAACACAAGCATTGGCAAAGAATTATAGACCAGTTGCACTAACATCCCACATAATAAAATTATTTGAGAGTGATCAGGAGTCAGATTACTAGTTTTATAGAGACCAATGACCTCCACAATCCAGGCCAACAAGGATTTAGAGCAGTTTCTATGATCGAGCCACTGAGATCTATAAAGAATTCTGATCAAGAAAGAGATCTAGGGGTGGTTTTAGATAGAAAACTATAACCTGAGGATCATATTAAGAACATTCTGCGAGGGGCCTATGCTACACTTTTTAACTTTAGAATTGCTTTTAAATACATAGGTCAAAAAGTTTTAAAAGTTTTAAAAGTTTTTTAAACCTCTCGTGTATCATGAGTGTGTTAAAGCATCAGATGGTGCATTCAGATGATGAATATTACCTAGTTCCTTCATCTGGGAAGAATGAACACATATTGGTGCATTCGGATGATAAAAACTAACTACTGTACTGTAGTTTAATTGATCAACAGACTGTATATCATATGCAGACTGTATGTGGATCTGCGGGCCACTCCAAACAACAGCCTGGTGGACCAAGCTCCACCAGGGCTAAAGCACAAAGTGATATAGATGTGATAGAGAAACTAGGTCAAATGGAGGAGTAGGTCTGTATATTAAACAGCACCTGACGTGCACAGAGCTACTAAACTCAATGTGGTGGTAGAGTGGTGGGGGGGGGGAAACATTGCAGAAAAAAACAAAAATACAATTTGGTCAACAAAACAGCATTGTTTAAAATAGAAGACATGGGTTGTCATTTTGGGGGTAAGGTAGGTTACATTGAGTTAATTAGTTAGTACTTAGTTTTTATCTTAAACTGGTTGGGAGAGGTACAGTGTTGCTGTGCTGGTGAAAGAACACCTAAAGGTAAATTAAATAATGATTGCGAATCCACAAGAAGTTGACATAATATCGCTAGAGATCTGCAATCAGGATGATAAACTTTCCTTAAAGAATTTGACAAACACTTGCTGATAGGACATGAAGTAAATGAAATGTATGTCAAGTTTTGTGAAATATATGATAAAAGCACAACAAAATTTGTACCAAAGGAGAGATGCAGAACTAGGAAAAGGGGTTTGTTCAACAGAAATTGCAAGAGGGCCTGAGACCCAAACACACACAAATGGAATCAATATATAGCAAGAGGCCAAACCCCCAAACATACAAGCGATGCAAAGATGCGAGAAACAGCAGCAGCATTAAGGAGAGGGACTTAAGGACCATAAATAAAGTGTGAAAATAAACTCGAGTAAATTTTTTTAACTACTCTCGACAGTGAAGAAAAACAAATATTCAGACGATTTGTGTTAGAATCATTAATCTTACACTTTCGGTCATATTCAACAACACAAATACATACACACACATTCCTGTTGCTGTAGCAAGTGAAGAATTACACACACAGATCACAATAACGTGATGCATCAAATGAACAAATCCACAAGGGCCGTGACGAGGATTCAAACCTGCGTCCGGGAGCATCCCAGACACTGCCTTAATCGACTGAGCTACAACAGGGTAAAAGGGTTGAAACCGAAGTTCTACTGAACTTACTGGATCCCATAGCCTCTCCGAGGCACAAACCAGGCTTTTACACAACCCCCCCCCCCTGCACCCGAGCTATGTCAACAGGCCGTTCTCCCTCTTCGCCCTTCCGAATGCACCATATCAGTAAATTTTTTAATAATCTTTTAAAAATAGTAAATGCCACTATTTTTGCAAAATTATTACGAGATCTATTATTCTATAGAATAATGCATATAAATGCATATATGCATATAAATACAAAACATAAATACAAAACAAGTAAATGTAAATAATTTTACCTTGCACCTAGATCCACCAAGCCTGTATGGCGCGCGTTTCAGTACTTCGGAAATCTAGAACTATCTTGAATCTCTAATCTGCAATGAAACAATACATATTATTGCACTTACCAAAACATGGATGAATGTAGAAAATACAGAACTATTAGCTGAATATCAAATAAATGGATTTAATCTATTTCACACAGATAGATATATTACACCGTGTATATTAGGTAATACCTAACATACACGCCTCCACACACACTACATTTGAAATGTAGTCTCAAAAAGACTACATTTCAACAGCAAAGATTACTCCATAAAAAAATAATTAAATTATTGACCAACATGAGAGAGGGTTAGCCAACATGAGGGTTGTGTTGATTGCCTGAAAATATTTAAATTGTGTAATGTATTGAATGGCATTTTTCAAGTTACAACATTTTTTAAATTACTGAACTAGGTTCTAGGCTTTGCTAGGCTTAATTCAATTATTACAGATAAGCCTAACCTAGCCTAGAACCCAGTGGGTTTTCTTCCTATTGGGGAGTGTTGTACATGCCTCGCCTCCACATACACACTAGCACAGCCAGGCCTCGCCTCCACATACACACTAGCACAGCCAGGCCTCGCCTCCACATACACCAGCACTGCCAGGCCTCGCCTCCACATACACACTAGCACAGCCAGGCCTCGCCTCCACATACACACTAGCACAGCCAGGCCTCGCCTCCACATACACCAGCACTGCCAGGCCTCGCCTCCACATACACCAGCACTGCCAGGCCTCGCCTCCACATACTCACCAGCACAGCCAGGCCTCGCCTCCACATACACCAGCACTGCCAGGCCTCGCCTCGCCTCCACATACACCAGCACTGCCAGGCCTCGCCTCCACATTTAAACCAACCAAGCCCACAAATACGTTAACATGGACCAGCATTACACCGTCTAACATACTCTGTCAGATGTAACAACTAAATTTGTGAATTCAAGACCAAATCTATTGTATAACACAGTGTTAGTACGAGAAAAACATTACTTACATTCGAAGCCGTGTTTTAAAATGGCGGCGGTCTTGTACTGACGCTCCAAACTGTGTGTTCGTTTGCGTATGATGAACGTGTGACAATTTACTACAACAATTATTTAATTATTCTTATTCTTTATTTTAATATTTTTAGGGTACATGAAATTTCAAACTTATTTGCACACAATAATATAATTGCATTGTCATAACCTTTATATATTACGGAAAATACGATGACATGAACGAAGTCAAAGTGAAGTTGAAGTCAAAGTCATTCGCCGAACGTATTAGTCATTTTTTTTCTCCCAAACGATAGGGGTAACAAATCCACAGAGAATATAAGTGTACAGTAAAGTCAATTTTATTCAGGAAAGTACATACATAGTTGATTTACAAACATAATGTTGGATTTATAGATAGAGCTAGTGCATACAATACCTAAAGCCACTATAGTAGGCCTATAGCATTTCAGGCAACCGGGCAGTATATATGGACCCCTTACTCAAATCTCTGAATATGTTAGATATTAAGTCCCTGCACATACTCTCATGTGTATTTTATATATATAAAACGCTGCACTGTAATGTCAATCCTGACCTTAAAAGCTTCCTAGAAGGTTGTAACAGATCCCATGAGCACCACACCAGAAACAAATACCTATTTGATATTCCAAGAGTACGACTTAGTCAAACTAGAAATGCTTTACAAATCAAGAGACCTCGAATGTGGAATGACCTTCCCAATTATGTTAAAAACTGTACCTCTCCCAACCAGTTTAAGATAAATAAAGATAAATTTATAAGTTAAGAAAAATTCCACAAATCAACAACCCTGTTACTGACCCTGTATTTACCCAAGTCTTTCCTAAATCTAAACTTATCCAATTTATACCCATTGTTTCGTGTTCTATCTTGTGTTGACAATTTTAATACCCTATTAATATCCCCTTTGTTATATCTATTCAGGAAATTGTGGTTGATATCGAACCCATTGATAATGTGACGACTTATACAGAATTTTGTAACTATATCATCAAGATTGTAACCAGCTTAGCTAAATGTAGTGTGGGGTTCAGTCCCTAAGCCCATATATGTGCCTCTCTAACCATTTAGGTTACAGGGCAAAAACATAAAAACAAAGGTAACTGCAGAAGGCCTATTGGCCCATACCAGGCAGCTCCTATCTATAACAGATAAACACTAAGTACTACCTAATTAACTCAATGTAACCTACCAACCTAACCCCCAAAATGTCAATCCATATCTTTTATTTTAAACAATGCTGTTTTGTTGACCAAATTGTATTTTTACTCTTTTTCTGTCATGTTTCTCCCACCCCTGTTTTTTCCCTTTTTTCTTATTTTTTCTCAACATAATTCATACTTTAATTATGCAGATCAGGACATCACCTGATCAAACACATCAAACATCGTTTGACCACCATCAAACACACACATTTCGTGTGTGTTTGACGCTCACTGATATGTACCAGCGTTGTTTTATATATGGTGCTATTCTATCTTACGCTTTGTTGCTCTTTTTTACCTACGGGCTCATAGAACATTCTATTGCGAAAACATTGGCACAAAAATGAATGACGTACATACAATAATAATGTCAGGACAGTGATATAATTATAAACTTTCAAAGCACTGTATCGCCCATGTGTCGTCTTGTCACCAATACTGGGTAACAGTTCCGCCACTTCCCACACTCTTGCGGGTGGGCAGCGACCATTATTCTACGTTTATATTCATATCACCGTGTTGGGAATTTCATTGCGAGTACATTGATACCAAAATTAACGCTGTAGGACAAGTGTGGAAGTGATAACAATCCCAAGAGTAAAAACATTTTGTTGCTCTTGGGCACTCACGGCGAGTCATCTACGTAGGTATTTATTGGGTGCTGGTATTCATATAACTTTTGGTGACCGTTTTTGCTGATTTTCTTCTAGAGAATGTTATTGCGAACACGTTGGTACCAAAATGAAATACATAGCTCGAGAACTAAGGTCAGGAGAGTAAAAAGAGTATACACATTTTTGTTTTGACGCTTAATTAAGGTTATTGTGAGTACTCATCGCCTGCCTAGAAACTGGAACTAGTAATTCCATCTATCATACATATCATACAAGAGGAGCCACACATCTATGGATCATCCAATAAAATCAGCAGACTTCTAGATGTTACTACTGCTCGGCTTAGACTCGGTTACAAGTATCTCTGGGAATTCTCATTATCTGCTGATGTAGACCTGACCAAATGTAAACTGTGTCAACAAAATTATTCGCACACCCTCCGTCACTATGTGATGGAGTGCGAAAAGATACATGAATTTAGAGACAATTCTATAACCAATGTTCCAGCGATGTGTCAATATTTCATTCAAAATGATCTGCTACCAGAAATTTTAGCCAAATATCCCCAGTTTGCTAACTGTAGATAACAACTAAGTGATTGTAACCTATCCACCGCTGCCCACTGGATGGGGGACGGTGTGCAGGACAAACATATAAATTTTGATACTAGCTCTTCACATATGTCAGTTGCTTAATTTAGAACCTGTACTTGAGGTCGATCTCGAACCCATTGTTGATGTGATGACTTATATTGAATTTTGTAACTAGCTCATCAAGATTGTAACTTGCTTAGCTAAATGAATTGTGGGGTTCAGTCCCTGAGCCCATTATGTGCCTCTGTAACCCTTTCCACAACCGCCCACAAGATGGGTATGGGGTGCATAATGGGGTGGGGTGTCTTGGCCAAACGTGCCACATCAAAACCACAAGTTGACAT
The DNA here is from genome assembly GCF_040958095.1 of Procambarus clarkii. Classification (NCBI taxonomy): domain Eukaryota; kingdom Metazoa; phylum Arthropoda; class Malacostraca; order Decapoda; family Cambaridae; genus Procambarus; species Procambarus clarkii. Next base: position 46,134,088 of record NC_091162.1, on the reverse strand, counting down.
TGAATGTGAATTAACAATGAGACAAGTAAGATTTATACTAATACATTTATACTAACTCTGTTGAGCGTTGACCATTTATACATCAAATCTGTTGATGTGAGCACTTTAGTTTAGTCTGCCGTTTAAAGAAAAAAGAGCATATCAATGGTATATCACAGAAAACGAATTTATCATAAACTCATGTATTTGTCTTATCATATTGAACTGCATTCATATTTTTAATATATAACAATATGAATATACAAATTTCTGTAAATCCCCAACCTTGTTGGAATCTGTGGAAATGAATGAGCAAATGTGCTGGCTGAAGGCGCTGAAGGAAACCACATTGGTTTCATTTTGGATACAAATGTCCATGGAAATTCAAAATGGAAACTAATTATATAGTTGAACCTGCAGAGACGAGTTTAAGAATCTGTGTTGAGAGTGATGGACACAGCCTTCACAATTATACTTCAGAGAATGTAAACATCTAAGAGTCATTAGAAATATGTGTAGAATAATAAACCCTACATTGTTTGAGTTAGGGAAAACACCATTTGTGATATATAGATACTATAGCTGTTCCTAAAGATTCACCCTTTTTTGCACCAGCAAGATAACATATAAGATTTTAAGAGTTGACGAATGTTAATATTCTTGTTTGATAAACTGTGAACTTGAGACATAGTTAATAAGAACATATTAACACAACAAAATGTTTTCAGAATCCTTAACACCACTTTCCAACAACTTATATAATTTATATAAATTATTTTAGAGAATAATACATAAATTATATATTTAAACATGATATAGTGTTTAGTGGAATGTATAAGGAGTCAAATTGTGTTAAAAAGAGCAATTTTTAGAAAATTTGGAAAAATACTTTTTTCTGTTCAAATTATAACTAAATGGATTATAAAGGTTTCACTCAGCCAATATATATCATTCACAATTTATTAATGAATTTTACAAAAAAACACCATAAATTTTATATTTAAACATGTAAAAACTATTTGTTTTACATTTGGAAGAAAATAATTGTAGAAAAACAATTTATAATTAAACCTTTGTGTTTGGATTTTTTGAGTAAAAGTTTCTCAAAGGCTTTCCTGCACCATTCTCAATGCAAATCATTCCCACACCTATGGCAAGAGATAGGCGAACGTTGTGTAGATGATTTGTGTTTGCTGGGCTGGGAGCACTAGTTTGACCACCTGAGGGCACTAGTTTTGACCTCCTTGGGCACTAGTTTGACCTCCTAAGGGCACTAGTTTGATCTTCTGGGAGCACTAGTTTGACCTCCTGGGGCACTAGTTTGACCTCCATGGGCAATAGTTTGACCTACTAGGGGAACTAGTTTGACCTTCTGGGAGCACTAGTTTGATCTCCGGTGGCACTAGTTTGATCTCCTGGGAGCACTAGTTTGACCTCCTGGTGCACTAGTTTGACCTCACGAGGGGCACTAGTTTGACCTCCTAAGGGCACTAGTTTGACCTCCTAAGGGCACTAGTTTGATCTCCTGGGAGCACTAGTTTGACCTCCTGGTGCACTAGTTTGACCTCACGAGGGGCACTAGTTTGACCTCTTGAAGGGCACTAGTTTAACCTCTTGAGGGCATTAGTTTGACCTGCTGAGGGGACTAGTTTGATCTCCAGCGGGGCACTTGTTTGACCTCCAGGGGGGCACTACTTTGACCTCTTTTTGGGAACTAGTTTGACCTCCAGGGCTCACTAGTTTGACCTTCTGGGGGCACTAGTTTCACTTCCTGGGACACTTGTTTGACCTCTAGCGTGGTTCTAGTTTGACCTCCAGCGGGGCACTAGTTTAACCTCCTGGGGGCACTAGTTTGACCTCCTTGGCGCACTAGTTTTACCTCCTGGTGCACTAGTTTGACCTCTTGAGGGCACTAGTTTGATCTCTTGTGGGTACTAGTTTGACCTCCTGAGGGCACTAGTTTGACCTCCTGGTGCACTAAATTGACCTACTTGGGCCACTAGGGTGAGCTCTTGGGGCACTAGATTGACCTCCTGGGGGCACTAGTTTGACCTCCTGGTGCACTAGTTTGACCTCCTGGGGCACTAGTTTGATCTTTTGTGGGCACTAGTTTGACCTCTTGGAGGCACTAGTTTGTTCTGCTGGAGGCACTAGTTTGACCTCCTGGGGCAATAGTTTGTCCTCCTAGGGGCACTAGTTTGTCCTCTTAGGGCACTAGTTTGACCTCCAGCGGGGCACTACTTTGTCCTCCAGAGGGGCACTAGTTTGACCTCCAGGGTGCACTATTTTGACCTCCTGGGGGCACTAGTTTGACCTTCTGGGACAATAGGTTGAGCTCGTGGGGCACTAGTTTGAACTCATTGGGCACTAGTTTGACCTCCAGTGGGCACTAGTTTGACCTCCTATAGCCACTAGTTTGACCACCTGGGGGCACTAGTTTGACCGCCTGTGGGCACTAGTTTGACCTCCTGGGACATTAGATTGACCTCCAGGGGGCACTAGTTTGACCTCCTGGTGCACTAAATTGACCTACTTGGGCCACTAGGGTGACCTTTTGGGGCACTTGATTGACCTCCTGGGGGTACTAGTTTGACCTCCTGGTGCACTAGTTTGACCTCCTGGGGGCACTAGTTTGACCTTTTGTGGGCACTAGTTTGACCTCCTGGAGGCATTAGTTTGTTCGGCAGGAGGCACTAGTTTGACCTCCTGGGGCAATAGTTTGTCCTCCTGGGAGCACTAGTTTGCCCTCTTAGGGCACTAGTTTGACCTCCAGCGGGGCACTACTTTGACCTCCGGAGGGGCACTAGTTTGACCTCCTAGGGGAACTAGTTTGACCTCCTGGAAGCAGTATTTTGACCTTCTGGGGGCACTAGTTTTACCTCCTGGGACACTAGTTTGACCTTTAGCGGGGCTCTAGTTTGACTTCCAGCGGGGCACTAGTTTAACCTCCTGGGAACACTAGTTTGACCTCCTGGGGGCAACTAGTTTGACCTCCTAGGGCCACTAGTATGTCCTCCTGGTGCACTAGTTTGACCTCACGAGGGGCACTAGTTTGACCTCTTGAAGGGCACTAGTTTGACCTCTTGAGGGCATTAGTTTGACCTGCTGAGGGGACTAGTTTGATCTCCAGCGGGGCACTTGTTTGACCTCCAGGGGGGCACTACTTTGACCTCTTTTTGGGAACTAGTTTGACCTCCAAGGCTCACTAGTTTGACCTTCTGGGGGCACTAGTTTCACTTCCTGGGACACTAGTTTGACCTCCAGCGTGGTTCTAGTTTGACCTCCAGCGGGGCACTAGTTTAACCTCCTGGGGGCACTAGTTTGACCTCCTTGGCGCACTAGTTTTACCTCCTGGTGCACTAGTTTGACCTCTTGAGGGCACTAGTTTGACCTCTTGAGGGTACTAGTTTGACCTCCTGAGGGCACTAGTTTGACCTCCTGGTGCACTAAATTGAACTACTTGGGCCACTAGGGTGAGCTCTTGGGGCACTAGATTGACCTCCTGGGGGCACTAGTTTGACCTCCTGGTGCACTAGTTTGACCTCCTGGGGCACTAGTTTGATCTTTTGTGGGCACTAGTTTGACCTCTTGGAGGCACTAGTTTGTTCTGCTGGAGGCACTAGTTTGACCTCCTGGGGCAATAGTTTGTCCTCCTAGGGGCACTAGTTTGTCCTCTTAGGGCACTAGTTTGACCTCCAGCGGGGCACTACTTTGACCTCCAGAGGGGCACTAGTTTGACCTCCTGGGTGCACTATTTTGACCTCCTGGGGGCACTAGATTGACCTTCTGGGGCACTAGGTTGAGCTCGTGGGGTACTAGTTGGAACTCCTTGGGCACTAGTTTGACCTCCAGTGGGCACTAGTTTGACCTCCTATGGGCACTAGTTTGACCACCAGGGGGCACTAGTTTGACCTCCTGTGGGCACTAGTTTGACCTCCTGGGACATTAGATTGACCTCCTGGGGGCACTAGTTTGACCTCCTGGTGCACTAAATTGACCTACTTGGGCCACTAGGGTGACCTTTTGGGGCACTTGATTGACCTCCTGGGGGTACTAGTTTGACCTCCTGGTGCACTAGTTTGACCTCCTGGGGGCACTAGTTTGACCTTTTGTGGGCACTAGTTTGACCTCCTGGAGGCATTAGTTTGTTCGGCAGGAGGCACTAGTTTGACCTCCTGGGGCAATAGTTTGTCCTCCTGGGAGCACTAGTTTGACCTCTTAGGGCACTAGTTTGACCTCCAGCGGGGCACTACTTTGGCCTCCGGTGGGGCACTAGTTTGACCTCCTAGGGGAACTAGTTTGACCTCCTGGGAGCAGTATTTTGACCTTCTGGGGGCACTAGTTTTACCTCCTGGGACACTAGTTTGACCTTTAGCGGGGCTCTAGTTTGACCTCCAGCGGGGCACTAGTTTAACCTCCAGGGAACACTAGTTTGACCTCCTGGGGGCAACTAGTTTGACCTCCTAGGGCCACTAGTATGACCTCCTGGTGCACTAGTTTGACCTCACGAGGGGCACTAGTTTGACCTCCTGAGGGCACTAGTTTGACCTCCTGGTGCACTAAATTGACCTACTTGGGCCACTAGGGTGAGCTCTTGGGGCACTAGATTGACCTCCTGGGGGCACTAGTTTGACCAATTGGTGCACTAGTTTGACCTCCTGGGGCACTAGTTTTATCTTTTGTGGGCACTAGTTTGACCTCTTGGAGGCACTAGTTTGTTCTGCTGGAGGCACTAGTTTGACCTCCTGGGGCAATAGTTTGTCCTCCTAGGGGCACTAGTTTGTCCTCTTAGGGCACTAATTTGACCTCCAGCGGGGCACTTCTTTGACCTCCAGAGGGGCACTAGTTTGACCTCCTGGGTGCACTATTTTGACCTCCTGGGGGCACTAGTTTGACCTTCTGGGGCACTAGGTTGAGCTCGTGGGGCTCTAGTTTGACCTCCAGCGGGGCACTAGTTTAACCTCCTGGGAACACTAGTTTGACCTCCTGGGGGCAACTAGTTTGACCTCCTAGGGCCACTAGTATGACCTCCTGGTGCACTAGTTTGACCTCACGAGGGGCACTAGTTTGACCTCTTGATGGGCACTAGTTTGACCTCTTGAGGGCATTAGTTTGACCTGCTGAGGGGACTAGTTTGATCTCCAGCGGGGCACTTGTTTGACCTCCAGGGGGGCACTACTTTGACCTCTTTTTGGGAACTAGTTTGACCTCCAGGGCTCACTAGTTTGACCTTCTGGGGGCACTAGTTTCACTTCCTGGGACACTAGTTTGACCTCCAGCGTGGTTCTAGTTTGACCTCCAGCGGGGCATTAGTTTAACCTCCTGGGGGCACTAGTTTGACCTCCTTGGCGCACTAGTTTTACCTCCTGGTGCACTACTTTGACCTCTTGAGGGCACTAGTTTGACCTCTTGAGGGTACTAGTTTGACCTCCTGAGGGCACTAGTTTGACCTCCAGGTGCACTAAATTGACCTACTTGGGCCACTAATGTGAGCTCTTGGGGCACTAGATTGACCTCCTGGGGGCACTAGTTTGACCTCCTGGTGCACTAGTTTGACCTCCTGGGGCACTAGTTTGATCTTTTGTGGGCACTAGTTTGACCTCTTGGAGGCACTAGTTTGTTCTGCTGGAGGCACTAGTTTGACCTCCTGGGGCAATAGTTTGTCCTCCTAGGGGCACTAGTTTGACCTCTTAGGGCACTAGTTTGACCTCCAGCGGGGCACTACTTTGACCTCCAGAGGGGCACTAGTTTGACCTCCTTGGGGAACTAGTTTGACCTCCTGGGCGCAGTATTTTGACCTTTTGGGGGCACTAGTTTTACCTCCTGGGACACTAATTTGACCTCCAGCGGGGTTCTAGTTTGACCTCCAGCGGGGCACTAGTTTGACCTCCTGGTGCACTAGTTTGACCTCTTGAGGGCACTAGTTTGACCTCTTGAGGGCACTAGTTTGACCTTCTGAGGGGACTAGTTTGACTTCCGGTGGGCACTAGTTTGACCTCTTTTGGGCACTAGTTTGACCTCCTGGAGCACTAGTTTGACCTCCTAGGTGCACTAGTTTGACCTCCTGGGGGCACTAGTTTGGCTTTCTGGGGCACTAGGTTGAGCTCGTGGGGCACTAGTTTGACCTCCTGGGGCACTATTTTGAGCTTCTAGGGCACTAGTTTGACCTCCTTAGGCACTAGTTTGACCTCCTGTGGGCACTAGTTTGACCTCCTGTAGGCACTAGTTTGACCTCCTGGGGGCACTAGTTTGACCTCCTGAGAGCACTAGTTTGACCTCCTGGGACATTTAATTGACCTCCTGGGGGCACTAGTTTGACCTCCAGAGAGCACTAGTTTGACCTCCTGGGACATTTAATTGACCTCCTGGTGCACTAAATTGACCTACTTGGGCCTCTAGTGTGACCTCTTGGAGGCACTAGTTTGTTCTGCTGGAGGCACTAGTTTGACCTCCTGGGGCAATAGTTTGTCCTCCTAGGGGCACTAGTTTGACCTCTTAGGGCACTAGTTTGACCTCTTTAGGGAACTAGTTTGACCTCCTGGGCGCAGTATTTTGACCTTTTGGGGGCACTAGTTTTACCTCCTGGGACACTAGTTTGACCTCCAGCGGGGTTCTAGCTTGACCTCCAGCGGGGCACTAGTTTGACCTCCTGGTGCACTAGTTTGACCTCTTGAGGGCACTAGTTTGACCTCTTGAGGTCATTAGTTTGACCTCCTAGGGCACTAGTTTGACCTCTTTAGGGAACTAGTTTGACCTCCTGGGCGCAGTATTTTGACCTTTTGGGGGCACTAGAATGACCTCCTGGTGCTCTATTTTGACCTCAAGTGGGGCACTAGTTTGACCTCCTGGGGGCACTAGTTTGACCTCTTGGGGGCACTAGTTTGACCTATTGGGGGCACTAGTTTGACCTCCTGGGGGCACTAATATGACCTCCTGGGAGCCATAGTTTGACCTCCTGAGGCACTAGTTTGACCTCTGGGCACTAGTTTGCCTCCTGGGGGCACTAGTTTGACCTCCTGGGGGCTCTAGTTTGACCTCCTGGGGCACTATTTTGAGCTCCTGGGGCACTAGTTTTACTTCCTGAGGGCACTAGTTTGACCTCCTGGGAATTTAGATTGACCTCCTATGGGCACTAGTTTGACCTCCTGGTGCACTAATTTGACCTGCTTGGGCCACTAGTGTGACCTCCTGGGGCACTAGATTGACCTCCTGGGGGGCACTAGTTTGACCTCCTGGTGCACTAAATTGACCTTCTGGGGGCACTAGTTTGACCTCAAGTGGGGCACAAATTTGAATTCCTAGGGGCCCTACTTTGACCTCCTGGGAGCACTAGTTTGACCTCCTGAGGTCACTAGTTTGACCTCCTTGGGCACTAGTTTGACCTCCTGAGGGCACTAGTTTGACCTCCAGGGAGCACTAGTTTGACCTCCTGGGGCACTAGTTTAACCTCCTGGGGGCTCTAGTTCCACCTCCTGGGAGCACTAGTTTGACCTTCTGAGGGCTCTATAGTTTGACCTCCTTGGGCATTAGTTTGACCTCCTGAGTGCACTAGTTTGACCTCCTGGGAGCACTACTTTGACCTCCTGGGGCACAAGTTTGACCTCCAGGGGAAATAGTTTGACCTACTAGGGGCACTACTTTGACCTTCTGGGAGCACTAGTTTGACCTCTTGGGGCACTAGTTTGAACGTCAAGGGGCACTAGTTTGACTTTTGGAGGCACTAGTTAGACCACCTGGGGCACTAGTTTGTTCTCCTGGGGGGCACTAGTTTGACCTCCTGGAGGCACGAATTTGACCTCCGAGGAGCACTAGTTTGTCCTTCTGGGAGCACTAGTTTAACCTCCTGTTGCACTATTTTGACCTCAAGTGGGGCACTAGTTTGACCTCCTTGGGGCACTAGTTTGTTCTAATGTGGGCACTAGTTTGACATCCTGGGGGAACTAGTTTGACTTCCTGGGGGCACTAGTTTGACCTTCTGGGGCACTAGGTTTATCTCCTGGATCACTAGTTTGACCTCCTGGAGCACTATTTTGAGCGCCTGGGGCACTAGTTTGACCTCCTGAGGGCACTAGTTTGACCTCCTGGGGCACTAGATTGACCTCCTGGGGGCACTAGTTTGATCTCCTGGTGCACAAGTTTGACCTCCTGAGGGCACTAGTTTGACCGCCTGGGGCACTAGATTGACCTACTGGGGGGCACTAGTTTGATCTCCTGAAGGCACTAGTTTGTCCTACTTGAGGCACTAGTTTGTCCTCCTGGGGGTCACTAGATTGTCCTCCTGGGGGCACTAGTTTGACCTCAAGCAGGCCACTAGTTTGACCTACGGCGGGAAACTAGTTTGACCTCTTTGGGACACCTAGTTTAACCTCCTCGGGGAACTAGTTTGACCTCATGGGGGCATTAGTTTGACCTCCTAGGGCACTAGTTTGCTCTGCTGGGGGCACTAGATTGACCTCCTTGGGGCACTAGATTGACCTCCTTGGGGCACAAATTTGATTTCCTAGGGGCCCTAGTTTGTCCTCCTGCGGACACTAGTTTGACCTCCTTTGTGTACTAGTTTGACTTCATTGGGCACTACTTTGTACTCCAGGGGGCACTAGTTTAACCTCCTGGGGAACTAGTTTGACCTACTAGGGGCACTAATTTTACCTTCTGGGAGCACTATTTTCACCTCCTGGTGCACTAGTTTGTCCTCCTGGGGGCACTAATTTGACCTCCTGGGAGTACTAGTTTGACCTCCTGAGGGCACTAGTTTGACTTCTTGGGAGCAGAAGTTTGACCTCCTGATGGTACTAGTTTGACCTCCAGGGGATCTAGTTTGACCTGAGGGCACTAGTTTGACCTCCTGCGAGCACTAGTTTGGCCTTTTGGGTCACTAGTTTAACCTCCTGGGGGGCACTAGTTTGACCTCCTGGGAGCACTAGTTTGACCTCCTGAGGGCACTAGTTTGACCTCCTTGGGCACTAGTTTGACCTCCTTAATGGCACTAGTTTGATCTCCTGGGAGCACTAGTTTGACCTCCTGGGGCACTAGTTTGACCTCCAGGGGCAATAGTTTGACCTACTAGGGACACTATTTTGACCTTCTGGGAGCACTAGTTTTACCTCCTGTTGCACTATTTTGACCTCAAGTGAGGCACTATTTTGACCTCCTTGGGGCACTAGTTTGACCTCCTGGGGGCACTAGTTTGACCTCCTGGGGGTACTAATATGACCTCCTGGGGACCATAGTTTGACTTCCTGAGGCACTAGTTTGACCTAATGTGGGCACTAGTTTGACCTCCTGGGGGA
>NC_091162.1:46084819-46119819 GCF_040958095.1 Procambarus clarkii | reverse complement strand
TACAGGTAAAACCAGTAGGCAGTCTACTGTATTTTATCAAACCGTTATTAGTATAATAGATCTCGTAATAATTTTGCAAAAATAATGGCATTTACTATTTTTAAAAGATTATTAGCAAATTTACAGAAATGGTGCATTCGGAAGACAAAACCGTGGTAGACATGGTTGGAACAAGTTAGGTGAGAGGGTGGTGGAGGCCAAAACCATAATCATAATCATCTGTATCAAACCTTATTACAGGTAAAACCAGTAGGCAGTCTACTGTATTTTATCAAACCGTTATTAGTATAATAGATCTCGTAATAATTTTGCAAAAATAATGGCATTTACTATTTTTAAAAGATTATTAGCAAATTTACAGAAATGGTGCATTCGGAAGACAAAACCAATTTTTCACTTTTGACAATTGAGCACCTGCTACATCCAGATTCTAGGGAGGAAAGGAAGGACGATCTTACTGGATCCCATAGCCTCTCCGAGGCACAAACCAGGCTTTTACATAACCCCCCCCCCTGCACCCGAGCTTTTTAAAATAGTAAATGCCATTATTTTTGCAAAATTATTACGAGATCTATTATACTAATAACGGTAAATAAATAATAAATAGTAAATAAATCAAAATCAGTTACATTATTTTATCTTATTCATAGCATAAATGTTCTCGAAGATTACTAAAAAGAAATTGAATTAGACTACAGCAAATTGGCAAACTTTACCTTGTATCTGTTTCCACCGAGTTTGTTTGGGGCGTTCTTCAACATATCAGCAATACTTGTCTCAACATCTCTTTCAGTTGCATTAGTGTGGGTGTTGATACAGGCTTCTGGAAATTTATAAGAATTAATTAATATATATAATTATAATTCACTTTGCTATTCCCCATTCCACAGTCCTCTCGTCCTTCCCACTTCCCTGTCCCCACATCATCCCCACTATTCCCACTTCCCTGTCCCATCGTCCTCCTTACCATTTTCCCCTCCCCTGTCCTTCTTCCTCCCCCACCATCTCCCATTCACCTGTCCCTTTGTCCTCCCCAGCATTCCCCTGTCCCCACCATCCCCAACTCCCCAGTCCCCTCGTCCTCCCCACCATTACCCTCTCCTCTGTCCCCTCGTCTTCCCCACCATACCCCCCTCTCGTCCTCCCCACCATTCCAAACTACCTCATCCGATGCATTCTATAATGGTCTGATGCTTCCATCAGAAAATTGGGAACATCAAATGATCTGATATTCCCATCACTGAAAAATAAGAACAGCTAAAAAAATGAAATGAAAAAAATAAAAAAATAAACTATACTCATGAAATGAACAGTATGGTAAACAACACAGCTCAATTTCAATGCAATGTCACACAAAATTATTAAATCGAAATGAAAATAAATTGAAATCTATGAAAATTCAAATTATCAATACAATCGGAAATATTGAAATAATATCGCAACATAATATAGTGTGGGTTGCTCTTACGTGCAACAGACGGTGCTGTTTTTCAAAAAAGGCATGGTTTTACCTGTCACAAGTGTGGCATCTATACTTATACTCACGAAATGAACGGTATGGTAAACAACATAGCTCAATTGCAATGCAATGTCACAATAACATTTAATAACAATAATAACAATAACATTTAAATATACTTTAAGATATAATCTAGAAGAAAATAAGAACATTGAAACGGTTCATGAACTCGATTTCAATAAAGGACACTATGGGGAACTTTGAAAAACAGTTAATGAGTATAATTAGACAGACTTGTTGCTAGGCAGAGGAGTAAATAATGAGATATATGGCAAATTTTGCAAAATATACGGCACACAAACATTCATACCCAAACAAAGCAAAATGCTAGGTAAGAACAAAGCAGTTGGCCCGTAGGGGAAAGGAGATACCCACAAGACTGGAATACAAGTCATTAACAAGCACACAAGTACTACACTACACAACAACCGCACTACTACCAGAACTGGACGAATCACTACCAAAACAACACATTGCACATCACTACCAAAACAACACAACACAACACAAGCATTGGCAAAGAATTATAGACCAGTTGCACTAACATCCCACATAATAAAATTATTTGAGAGTGATCAGGAGTCAGATTACTAGTTTTATAGAGACCAATGACCTCCACAATCCAGGCCAACAAGGATTTAGAGCAGTTTCTATGATCGAGCCACTGAGATCTATAAAGAATTCTGATCAAGAAAGAGATCTAGGGGTGGTTTTAGATAGAAAACTATAACCTGAGGATCATATTAAGAACATTCTGCGAGGGGCCTATGCTACACTTTTTAACTTTAGAATTGCTTTTAAATACATAGGTCAAAAAGTTTTAAAAGTTTTAAAAGTTTTTTAAACCTCTCGTGTATCATGAGTGTGTTAAAGCATCAGATGGTGCATTCAGATGATGAATATTACCTAGTTCCTTCATCTGGGAAGAATGAACACATATTGGTGCATTCGGATGATAAAAACTAACTACTGTACTGTAGTTTAATTGATCAACAGACTGTATATCATATGCAGACTGTATGTGGATCTGCGGGCCACTCCAAACAACAGCCTGGTGGACCAAGCTCCACCAGGGCTAAAGCACAAAGTGATATAGATGTGATAGAGAAACTAGGTCAAATGGAGGAGTAGGTCTGTATATTAAACAGCACCTGACGTGCACAGAGCTACTAAACTCAATGTGGTGGTAGAGTGGTGGGGGGGGGGGAAACATTGCAGAAAAAAACAAAAATACAATTTGGTCAACAAAACAGCATTGTTTAAAATAGAAGACATGGGTTGTCATTTTGGGGGTAAGGTAGGTTACATTGAGTTAATTAGTTAGTACTTAGTTTTTATCTTAAACTGGTTGGGAGAGGTACAGTGTTGCTGTGCTGGTGAAAGAACACCTAAAGGTAAATTAAATAATGATTGCGAATCCACAAGAAGTTGACATAATATCGCTAGAGATCTGCAATCAGGATGATAAACTTTCCTTAAAGAATTTGACAAACACTTGCTGATAGGACATGAAGTAAATGAAATGTATGTCAAGTTTTGTGAAATATATGATAAAAGCACAACAAAATTTGTACCAAAGGAGAGATGCAGAACTAGGAAAAGGGGTTTGTTCAACAGAAATTGCAAGAGGGCCTGAGACCCAAACACACACAAATGGAATCAATATATAGCAAGAGGCCAAACCCCCAAACATACAAGCGATGCAAAGATGCGAGAAACAGCAGCAGCATTAAGGAGAGGGACTTAAGGACCATAAATAAAGTGTGAAAATAAACTCGAGTAAATTTTTTTAACTACTCTCGACAGTGAAGAAAAACAAATATTCAGACGATTTGTGTTAGAATCATTAATCTTACACTTTCGGTCATATTCAACAACACAAATACATACACACACATTCCTGTTGCTGTAGCAAGTGAAGAATTACACACACAGATCACAATAACGTGATGCATCAAATGAACAAATCCACAAGGGCCGTGACGAGGATTCAAACCTGCGTCCGGGAGCATCCCAGACACTGCCTTAATCGACTGAGCTACAACAGGGTAAAAGGGTTGAAACCGAAGTTCTACTGAACTTACTGGATCCCATAGCCTCTCCGAGGCACAAACCAGGCTTTTACACAACCCCCCCCCCCTGCACCCGAGCTATGTCAACAGGCCGTTCTCCCTCTTCGCCCTTCCGAATGCACCATATCAGTAAATTTTTTAATAATCTTTTAAAAATAGTAAATGCCACTATTTTTGCAAAATTATTACGAGATCTATTATTCTATAGAATAATGCATATAAATGCATATATGCATATAAATACAAAACATAAATACAAAACAAGTAAATGTAAATAATTTTACCTTGCACCTAGATCCACCAAGCCTGTATGGCGCGCGTTTCAGTACTTCGGAAATCTAGAACTATCTTGAATCTCTAATCTGCAATGAAACAATACATATTATTGCACTTACCAAAACATGGATGAATGTAGAAAATACAGAACTATTAGCTGAATATCAAATAAATGGATTTAATCTATTTCACACAGATAGATATATTACACCGTGTATATTAGGTAATACCTAACATACACGCCTCCACACACACTACATTTGAAATGTAGTCTCAAAAAGACTACATTTCAACAGCAAAGATTACTCCATAAAAAAATAATTAAATTATTGACCAACATGAGAGAGGGTTAGCCAACATGAGGGTTGTGTTGATTGCCTGAAAATATTTAAATTGTGTAATGTATTGAATGGCATTTTTCAAGTTACAACATTTTTTAAATTACTGAACTAGGTTCTAGGCTTTGCTAGGCTTAATTCAATTATTACAGATAAGCCTAACCTAGCCTAGAACCCAGTGGGTTTTCTTCCTATTGGGGAGTGTTGTACATGCCTCGCCTCCACATACACACTAGCACAGCCAGGCCTCGCCTCCACATACACACTAGCACAGCCAGGCCTCGCCTCCACATACACCAGCACTGCCAGGCCTCGCCTCCACATACACACTAGCACAGCCAGGCCTCGCCTCCACATACACACTAGCACAGCCAGGCCTCGCCTCCACATACACCAGCACTGCCAGGCCTCGCCTCCACATACACCAGCACTGCCAGGCCTCGCCTCCACATACTCACCAGCACAGCCAGGCCTCGCCTCCACATACACCAGCACTGCCAGGCCTCGCCTCGCCTCCACATACACCAGCACTGCCAGGCCTCGCCTCCACATTTAAACCAACCAAGCCCACAAATACGTTAACATGGACCAGCATTACACCGTCTAACATACTCTGTCAGATGTAACAACTAAATTTGTGAATTCAAGACCAAATCTATTGTATAACACAGTGTTAGTACGAGAAAAACATTACTTACATTCGAAGCCGTGTTTTAAAATGGCGGCGGTCTTGTACTGACGCTCCAAACTGTGTGTTCGTTTGCGTATGATGAACGTGTGACAATTTACTACAACAATTATTTAATTATTCTTATTCTTTATTTTAATATTTTTAGGGTACATGAAATTTCAAACTTATTTGCACACAATAATATAATTGCATTGTCATAACCTTTATATATTACGGAAAATACGATGACATGAACGAAGTCAAAGTGAAGTTGAAGTCAAAGTCATTCGCCGAACGTATTAGTCATTTTTTTTCTCCCAAACGATAGGGGTAACAAATCCACAGAGAATATAAGTGTACAGTAAAGTCAATTTTATTCAGGAAAGTACATACATAGTTGATTTACAAACATAATGTTGGATTTATAGATAGAGCTAGTGCATACAATACCTAAAGCCACTATAGTAGGCCTATAGCATTTCAGGCAACCGGGCAGTATATATGGACCCCTTACTCAAATCTCTGAATATGTTAGATATTAAGTCCCTGCACATACTCTCATGTGTATTTTATATATATAAAACGCTGCACTGTAATGTCAATCCTGACCTTAAAAGCTTCCTAGAAGGTTGTAACAGATCCCATGAGCACCACACCAGAAACAAATACCTATTTGATATTCCAAGAGTACGACTTAGTCAAACTAGAAATGCTTTACAAATCAAGAGACCTCGAATGTGGAATGACCTTCCCAATTATGTTAAAAACTGTACCTCTCCCAACCAGTTTAAGATAAATAAAGATAAATTTATAAGTTAAGAAAAATTCCACAAATCAACAACCCTGTTACTGACCCTGTATTTACCCAAGTCTTTCCTAAATCTAAACTTATCCAATTTATACCCATTGTTTCGTGTTCTATCTTGTGTTGACAATTTTAATACCCTATTAATATCCCCTTTGTTATATCTATTCAGGAAATTGTGGTTGATCTCGAACCCATTGATAATGTGACGACTTATACAGAATTTTGTAACTATATCATCAAGATTGTAACCAGCTTAGCTAAATGTAGTGTGGGGTTCAGTCCCTAAGCCCATATATGTGCCTCTCTAACCATTTAGGTTACAGGGCAAAAACATAAAAACAAAGGTAACTGCAGAAGGCCTATTGGCCCATACCAGGCAGCTCCTATCTATAACAGATAAACACTAAGTACTACCTAATTAACTCAATGTAACCTACCAACCTAACCCCCAAAATGTCAATCCATATCTTTTATTTTAAACAATGCTGTTTTGTTGACCAAATTGTATTTTTACTCTTTTTCTGTCATGTTTCTCCCACCCCTGTTTTTTCCCTTTTTTCTTATTTTTTCTCAACATAATTCATACTTTAATTATGCAGATCAGGACATCACCTGATCAAACACATCAAACATCGTTTGACCACCATCAAACACACACATTTCGTGTGTGTTTGACGCTCACTGATATGTACCAGCGTTGTTTTATATATGGTGCTATTCTATCTTACGCTTTGTTGCTCTTTTTTACCTACGGGCTCATAGAACATTCTATTGCGAAAACATTGGCACAAAAATGAATGACGTACATACAATAATAATGTCAGGACAGTGATATAATTATAAACTTTCAAAGCACTGTATCGCCCATGTGTCGTCTTGTCACCAATACTGGGTAACAGTTCCGCCACTTCCCACACTCTTGCGGGTGGGCAGCGACCATTATTCTACGTTTATATTCATATCACCGTGTTGGGAATTTCATTGCGAGTACATTGATACCAAAATTAACGCTGTAGGACAAGTGTGGAAGTGATAACAATCCCAAGAGTAAAAACATTTTGTTGCTCTTGGGCACTCACGGCGAGTCATCTACGTAGGTATTTATTGGGTGCTGGTATTCATATAACTTTTGGTGACCGTTTTTGCTGATTTTCTTCTAGAGAATGTTATTGCGAACACGTTGGTACCAAAATGAAATACATAGCTCGAGAACTAAGGTCAGGAGAGTAAAAAGAGTATACACATTTTTGTTTTGACGCTTAATTAAGGTTATTGTGAGTACTCATCGCCTGCCTAGAAACTGGAACTAGTAATTCCATCTATCATACATATCATACAAGAGGAGCCACACATCTATGGATCATCCAATAAAATCAGCAGACTTCTAGATGTTACTACTGCTCGGCTTAGACTCGGTTACAAGTATCTCTGGGAATTCTCATTATCTGCTGATGTAGACCTGACCAAATGTAAACTGTGTCAACAAAATTATTCGCACACCCTCCGTCACTATGTGATGGAGTGCGAAAAGATACATGAATTTAGAGACAATTCTATAACCAATGTTCCAGCGATGTGTCAATATTTCATTCAAAATGATCTGCTACCAGAAATTTTAGCCAAATATCCCCAGTTTGCTAACTGTAGATAACAACTAAGTGATTGTAACCTATCCACCGCTGCCCACTGGATGGGGGACGGTGTGCAGGACAAACATATAAATTTTGATACTAGCTCTTCACATATGTCAGTTGCTTAATTTAGAACCTGTACTTGAGGTCGATCTCGAACCCATTGTTGATGTGATGACTTATATTGAATTTTGTAACTAGCTCATCAAGATTGTAACTTGCTTAGCTAAATGAATTGTGGGGTTCAGTCCCTGAGCCCATTATGTGCCTCTGTAACCCTTTCCACAACCGCCCACAAGATGGGTATGGGGTGCATAATGGGGTGGGGTGTCTTGGCCAAACGTGCCACATCAAAACCACAAGTTGACATTGAATGTGAATTAACAATGAGACAAGTAAGATTTATACTAATACATTTATACTAACTCTGTTGAGCGTTGACCATTTATACATCAAATCTGTTGATGTGAGCACTTTAGTTTAGTCTGCCGTTTAAAGAAAAAAGAGCATATCAATGGTATATCACAGAAAACGAATTTATCATAAACTCATGTATTTGTCTTATCATATTGAACTGCATTCATATTTTTAATATATAACAATATGAATATACAAATTTCTGTAAATCCCCAACCTTGTTGGAATCTGTGGAAATGAATGAGCAAATGTGCTGGCTGAAGGCGCTGAAGGAAACCACATTGGTTTCATTTTGGATACAAATGTCCATGGAAATTCAAAATGGAAACTAATTATATAGTTGAACCTGCAGAGACGAGTTTAAGAATCTGTGTTGAGAGTGATGGACACAGCCTTCACAATTATACTTCAGAGAATGTAAACATCTAAGAGTCATTAGAAATATGTGTAGAATAATAAACCCTACATTGTTTGAGTTAGGGAAAACACCATTTGTGATATATAGATACTATAGCTGTTCCTAAAGATTCACCCTTTTTTGCACCAGCAAGATAACATATAAGATTTTAAGAGTTGACGAATGTTAATATTCTTGTTTGATAAACTGTGAACTTGAGACATAGTTAATAAGAACATATTAACACAACAAAATGTTTTCAGAATCCTTAACACCACTTTCCAACAACTTATATAATTTATATAAATTATTTTAGAGAATAATACATAAATTATATATTTAAACATGATATAGTGTTTAGTGGAATGTATAAGGAGTCAAATTGTGTTAAAAAGAGCAATTTTTAGAAAATTTGGAAAAATACTTTTTTCTGTTCAAATTATAACTAAATGGATTATAAAGGTTTCACTCAGCCAATATATATCATTCACAATTTATTAATGAATTTTACAAAAAAACACCATAAATTTTATATTTAAACATGTAAAAACTATTTGTTTTACATTTGGAAGAAAATAATTGTAGAAAAACAATTTATAATTAAACCTTTGTGTTTGGATTTTTTGAGTAAAAGTTTCTCAAAGGCTTTCCTGCACCATTCTCAATGCAAATCATTCCCACACCTATGGCAAGAGATAGGCGAACGTTGTGTAGATGATTTGTGTTTGCTGGGCTGGGAGCACTAGTTTGACCACCTGAGGGCACTAGTTTTGACCTCCTTGGGCACTAGTTTGACCTCCTAAGGGCACTAGTTTGATCTTCTGGGAGCACTAGTTTGACCTCCTGGGGCACTAGTTTGACCTCCATGGGCAATAGTTTGACCTACTAGGGGAACTAGTTTGACCTTCTGGGAGCACTAGTTTGATCTCCGGTGGCACTAGTTTGATCTCCTGGGAGCACTAGTTTGACCTCCTGGTGCACTAGTTTGACCTCACGAGGGGCACTAGTTTGACCTCCTAAGGGCACTAGTTTGACCTCCTAAGGGCACTAGTTTGATCTCCTGGGAGCACTAGTTTGACCTCCTGGTGCACTAGTTTGACCTCACGAGGGGCACTAGTTTGACCTCTTGAAGGGCACTAGTTTAACCTCTTGAGGGCATTAGTTTGACCTGCTGAGGGGACTAGTTTGATCTCCAGCGGGGCACTTGTTTGACCTCCAGGGGGGCACTACTTTGACCTCTTTTTGGGAACTAGTTTGACCTCCAGGGCTCACTAGTTTGACCTTCTGGGGGCACTAGTTTCACTTCCTGGGACACTTGTTTGACCTCTAGCGTGGTTCTAGTTTGACCTCCAGCGGGGCACTAGTTTAACCTCCTGGGGGCACTAGTTTGACCTCCTTGGCGCACTAGTTTTACCTCCTGGTGCACTAGTTTGACCTCTTGAGGGCACTAGTTTGATCTCTTGTGGGTACTAGTTTGACCTCCTGAGGGCACTAGTTTGACCTCCTGGTGCACTAAATTGACCTACTTGGGCCACTAGGGTGAGCTCTTGGGGCACTAGATTGACCTCCTGGGGGCACTAGTTTGACCTCCTGGTGCACTAGTTTGACCTCCTGGGGCACTAGTTTGATCTTTTGTGGGCACTAGTTTGACCTCTTGGAGGCACTAGTTTGTTCTGCTGGAGGCACTAGTTTGACCTCCTGGGGCAATAGTTTGTCCTCCTAGGGGCACTAGTTTGTCCTCTTAGGGCACTAGTTTGACCTCCAGCGGGGCACTACTTTGTCCTCCAGAGGGGCACTAGTTTGACCTCCAGGGTGCACTATTTTGACCTCCTGGGGGCACTAGTTTGACCTTCTGGGACAATAGGTTGAGCTCGTGGGGCACTAGTTTGAACTCATTGGGCACTAGTTTGACCTCCAGTGGGCACTAGTTTGACCTCCTATAGCCACTAGTTTGACCACCTGGGGGCACTAGTTTGACCGCCTGTGGGCACTAGTTTGACCTCCTGGGACATTAGATTGACCTCCAGGGGGCACTAGTTTGACCTCCTGGTGCACTAAATTGACCTACTTGGGCCACTAGGGTGACCTTTTGGGGCACTTGATTGACCTCCTGGGGGTACTAGTTTGACCTCCTGGTGCACTAGTTTGACCTCCTGGGGGCACTAGTTTGACCTTTTGTGGGCACTAGTTTGACCTCCTGGAGGCATTAGTTTGTTCGGCAGGAGGCACTAGTTTGACCTCCTGGGGCAATAGTTTGTCCTCCTGGGAGCACTAGTTTGCCCTCTTAGGGCACTAGTTTGACCTCCAGCGGGGCACTACTTTGACCTCCGGAGGGGCACTAGTTTGACCTCCTAGGGGAACTAGTTTGACCTCCTGGAAGCAGTATTTTGACCTTCTGGGGGCACTAGTTTTACCTCCTGGGACACTAGTTTGACCTTTAGCGGGGCTCTAGTTTGACTTCCAGCGGGGCACTAGTTTAACCTCCTGGGAACACTAGTTTGACCTCCTGGGGGCAACTAGTTTGACCTCCTAGGGCCACTAGTATGTCCTCCTGGTGCACTAGTTTGACCTCACGAGGGGCACTAGTTTGACCTCTTGAAGGGCACTAGTTTGACCTCTTGAGGGCATTAGTTTGACCTGCTGAGGGGACTAGTTTGATCTCCAGCGGGGCACTTGTTTGACCTCCAGGGGGGCACTACTTTGACCTCTTTTTGGGAACTAGTTTGACCTCCAAGGCTCACTAGTTTGACCTTCTGGGGGCACTAGTTTCACTTCCTGGGACACTAGTTTGACCTCCAGCGTGGTTCTAGTTTGACCTCCAGCGGGGCACTAGTTTAACCTCCTGGGGGCACTAGTTTGACCTCCTTGGCGCACTAGTTTTACCTCCTGGTGCACTAGTTTGACCTCTTGAGGGCACTAGTTTGACCTCTTGAGGGTACTAGTTTGACCTCCTGAGGGCACTAGTTTGACCTCCTGGTGCACTAAATTGAACTACTTGGGCCACTAGGGTGAGCTCTTGGGGCACTAGATTGACCTCCTGGGGGCACTAGTTTGACCTCCTGGTGCACTAGTTTGACCTCCTGGGGCACTAGTTTGATCTTTTGTGGGCACTAGTTTGACCTCTTGGAGGCACTAGTTTGTTCTGCTGGAGGCACTAGTTTGACCTCCTGGGGCAATAGTTTGTCCTCCTAGGGGCACTAGTTTGTCCTCTTAGGGCACTAGTTTGACCTCCAGCGGGGCACTACTTTGACCTCCAGAGGGGCACTAGTTTGACCTCCTGGGTGCACTATTTTGACCTCCTGGGGGCACTAGATTGACCTTCTGGGGCACTAGGTTGAGCTCGTGGGGTACTAGTTGGAACTCCTTGGGCACTAGTTTGACCTCCAGTGGGCACTAGTTTGACCTCCTATGGGCACTAGTTTGACCACCAGGGGGCACTAGTTTGACCTCCTGTGGGCACTAGTTTGACCTCCTGGGACATTAGATTGACCTCCTGGGGGCACTAGTTTGACCTCCTGGTGCACTAAATTGACCTACTTGGGCCACTAGGGTGACCTTTTGGGGCACTTGATTGACCTCCTGGGGGTACTAGTTTGACCTCCTGGTGCACTAGTTTGACCTCCTGGGGGCACTAGTTTGACCTTTTGTGGGCACTAGTTTGACCTCCTGGAGGCATTAGTTTGTTCGGCAGGAGGCACTAGTTTGACCTCCTGGGGCAATAGTTTGTCCTCCTGGGAGCACTAGTTTGACCTCTTAGGGCACTAGTTTGACCTCCAGCGGGGCACTACTTTGGCCTCCGGTGGGGCACTAGTTTGACCTCCTAGGGGAACTAGTTTGACCTCCTGGGAGCAGTATTTTGACCTTCTGGGGGCACTAGTTTTACCTCCTGGGACACTAGTTTGACCTTTAGCGGGGCTCTAGTTTGACCTCCAGCGGGGCACTAGTTTAACCTCCAGGGAACACTAGTTTGACCTCCTGGGGGCAACTAGTTTGACCTCCTAGGGCCACTAGTATGACCTCCTGGTGCACTAGTTTGACCTCACGAGGGGCACTAGTTTGACCTCCTGAGGGCACTAGTTTGACCTCCTGGTGCACTAAATTGACCTACTTGGGCCACTAGGGTGAGCTCTTGGGGCACTAGATTGACCTCCTGGGGGCACTAGTTTGACCAATTGGTGCACTAGTTTGACCTCCTGGGGCACTAGTTTTATCTTTTGTGGGCACTAGTTTGACCTCTTGGAGGCACTAGTTTGTTCTGCTGGAGGCACTAGTTTGACCTCCTGGGGCAATAGTTTGTCCTCCTAGGGGCACTAGTTTGTCCTCTTAGGGCACTAATTTGACCTCCAGCGGGGCACTTCTTTGACCTCCAGAGGGGCACTAGTTTGACCTCCTGGGTGCACTATTTTGACCTCCTGGGGGCACTAGTTTGACCTTCTGGGGCACTAGGTTGAGCTCGTGGGGCTCTAGTTTGACCTCCAGCGGGGCACTAGTTTAACCTCCTGGGAACACTAGTTTGACCTCCTGGGGGCAACTAGTTTGACCTCCTAGGGCCACTAGTATGACCTCCTGGTGCACTAGTTTGACCTCACGAGGGGCACTAGTTTGACCTCTTGATGGGCACTAGTTTGACCTCTTGAGGGCATTAGTTTGACCTGCTGAGGGGACTAGTTTGATCTCCAGCGGGGCACTTGTTTGACCTCCAGGGGGGCACTACTTTGACCTCTTTTTGGGAACTAGTTTGACCTCCAGGGCTCACTAGTTTGACCTTCTGGGGGCACTAGTTTCACTTCCTGGGACACTAGTTTGACCTCCAGCGTGGTTCTAGTTTGACCTCCAGCGGGGCATTAGTTTAACCTCCTGGGGGCACTAGTTTGACCTCCTTGGCGCACTAGTTTTACCTCCTGGTGCACTACTTTGACCTCTTGAGGGCACTAGTTTGACCTCTTGAGGGTACTAGTTTGACCTCCTGAGGGCACTAGTTTGACCTCCAGGTGCACTAAATTGACCTACTTGGGCCACTAATGTGAGCTCTTGGGGCACTAGATTGACCTCCTGGGGGCACTAGTTTGACCTCCTGGTGCACTAGTTTGACCTCCTGGGGCACTAGTTTGATCTTTTGTGGGCACTAGTTTGACCTCTTGGAGGCACTAGTTTGTTCTGCTGGAGGCACTAGTTTGACCTCCTGGGGCAATAGTTTGTCCTCCTAGGGGCACTAGTTTGACCTCTTAGGGCACTAGTTTGACCTCCAGCGGGGCACTACTTTGACCTCCAGAGGGGCACTAGTTTGACCTCCTTGGGGAACTAGTTTGACCTCCTGGGCGCAGTATTTTGACCTTTTGGGGGCACTAGTTTTACCTCCTGGGACACTAATTTGACCTCCAGCGGGGTTCTAGTTTGACCTCCAGCGGGGCACTAGTTTGACCTCCTGGTGCACTAGTTTGACCTCTTGAGGGCACTAGTTTGACCTCTTGAGGGCACTAGTTTGACCTTCTGAGGGGACTAGTTTGACTTCCGGTGGGCACTAGTTTGACCTCTTTTGGGCACTAGTTTGACCTCCTGGAGCACTAGTTTGACCTCCTAGGTGCACTAGTTTGACCTCCTGGGGGCACTAGTTTGGCTTTCTGGGGCACTAGGTTGAGCTCGTGGGGCACTAGTTTGACCTCCTGGGGCACTATTTTGAGCTTCTAGGGCACTAGTTTGACCTCCTTAGGCACTAGTTTGACCTCCTGTGGGCACTAGTTTGACCTCCTGTAGGCACTAGTTTGACCTCCTGGGGGCACTAGTTTGACCTCCTGAGAGCACTAGTTTGACCTCCTGGGACATTTAATTGACCTCCTGGGGGCACTAGTTTGACCTCCAGAGAGCACTAGTTTGACCTCCTGGGACATTTAATTGACCTCCTGGTGCACTAAATTGACCTACTTGGGCCTCTAGTGTGACCTCTTGGAGGCACTAGTTTGTTCTGCTGGAGGCACTAGTTTGACCTCCTGGGGCAATAGTTTGTCCTCCTAGGGGCACTAGTTTGACCTCTTAGGGCACTAGTTTGACCTCTTTAGGGAACTAGTTTGACCTCCTGGGCGCAATATTTTGACCTTTTGGGGGCACTAGTTTTACCTCCTGGGACACTAGTTTGACCTCCAGCGGGGTTCTAGCTTGACCTCCAGCGGGGCACTAGTTTGACCTCCTGGTGCACTAGTTTGACCTCTTGAGGGCACTAGTTTGACCTCTTGAGGTCATTAGTTTGACCTCCTAGTTCACTAGTTTGACCTCTTTAGGGAACTAGTTTGACCTCCTGGGCGCAGTATTTTGACCTTTTGGGGGCACTAGATTGACCTCCTGGTGCTCTATTTTGACCTCAAGTGGGGCACTAGTTTGACCTCCTGGGGGCACTAGTTTGACCTCTTGGGGGCACTAGTTTGACCTATTGGGGGCACTAGTTTGACCTCCTGGGGGCACTAATATGACCTCCTGGGGGCACTAATATGACCTCCTGGGAGCCATAGTTTAACCTCCTGAGGCACTAGTTTGACCTCTGGGCACTAGTTTGCCTCCTGAGGGCACTAGTTTGACCTCCTGGGGGCTCTAGTTTGACCTCCTGGGGCACTATTTTGAGCTCCTGGGGCACTAGTTTTACTTCCTGAGGGCACTAGTTTGACCTCCTGGGACTTTAGATTGACCTCCTAGGGGCACTAGTTTGACCTCCTGGTGCACTAATTTGACCTGCTTGGGCCACTAGTGTGACCTCCTGGGGCACTAGATTGACCTCCTGGGGGCACTAGTTTGACCTCCTGGTGCACTAAATTGACCTTCTGGTGGGCACTAGTTTGACCTCAAGTGGGGCACAAATTTGAATTCCTAGGGGCCCTACTTTGACCTCCTGGGAGCACTAGTTTGACCTCCTGAGGTCACTAGTTTGACCTCCTGGGAGCACTAGTTTGACCTCCTGAGGTCACCAGTTTGACCTCCTTGGGCACTAGTTTGACCTCCTGAGGGCACTAGTTTGACCTCCAGGGAGCACTAGTTTGACCTCCTGGGGCACTAGTTTAACCTCCTGGGGGCTCTAGTTCCACCTCCTGGGAGCACTATAGTTTGACCTTCTGAGGGCTCTATAGTTTGACCTCCTTGGGCACTAGTTTGACCTTAAGTGGGGCACAAATTTGAATTCCTAGGGGCCCTACTTTGACCTCCTGGGAGCACTAGTTTGACCTCCTGAGGTCACTAGTTTGACCTCCTTGGGCACTTTTTTGACCTCCTGAGGGCACTAGTTTGACCTCCAGGGAGCACTAGTTTGACCTCCTGGGGCACTAGTTTAACCTCCTGGGGGCTCTAGTTCCACCTCCTGGGAGCACTATAGTTTGACCTTCTGAGGGCTCTATAGTTTGACCTCCTTGGGCATTAGTTTGACCTCCTGAGTGCACTAGTTTGACCTCCTGGGAGCACTACTTTGACCTCCTGGGGCACAAGTTTGACCTCCAGGGGATATAGTTTGACCTACTAGGGGCACTACTTTGACCTTCTGGGCGCACTAGTTTGACCTCTTGGGGCACTAGTTTGAACTTCTAGGGGCACTAGTTTGACTTTTGGAGGCACTAGTTAGACCACCTGGGGCACTAGTTTGTTCTCCTGGGGGGCACTAGTTTGACCTCCTGGAGGCACGAATTTGACCTCCGAGGAGCACTAGTTTGTCCTTCTGGGAGCACTAGTTTAACCTCCTGTTGCACTATTTTGACCTCAAGTGGGGCACTAGTTTGTTCTAATGTGGGCACTAGTTTGACATCCTGGGGGAACTAGTTTGACTTCCTGGGGGCACTAGTTTGACCTTCTGGGGCACTAGGTTTATCTCCTGGATCACTAGTTTGACCTCCTGGAGCACTATTTTGAGCGCCTGGGGCACTAGTTTGACCTCCTGAGGGCACTAGTTTGACCTCCTGGGGCACTAGATTGACCTCCTGGGGGCACTAGTTTGATCTCCTGGTGCACAAGTTTGACCTCCTGAGGGCACTAGTTTGACCGCCTGGGGCACTAGATTGACCTACTGGGGGCACTAGTTTGATCTCCTGAGGGCACTAGTTTGTCCTACTTGAGGCACTAGTTTGTCCTCCTGGGGGTCACTAGATTGTCCTCCTGGGGGCACTAGTTTGACCTCAAGCAGGCCACTAGTTTGACCTACGGCGGGAAACTAGTTTGACCTCTTAGGGACACCTAGTTTAACCTCCTCGGGGAACTAGTTTGACCTTATGGGGGCATTAGTTTGACCTCCTAGGGCACTAGTTTGCTCTGCTGGGGGCACTAGATTGACCTCCTTGGGGCACTAGATTGACCTCCTTGGGGCACAAATTTGATTTCCTAGGGGCCCTAGTTTGTCCTCCTGCGGACACTAGTTTGACCTCCTTTGTGTACTAGTTTGACTTCATTGGGCACTACTTTGTACTCCTGGGGGCACTAGTTTAACCTCCTGGGGAACTAGTTTGACCTACTAGGGGCACTAATTTTACCTTCTGGGAGCACTATTTTCACCTCCTGGTGCACTAGTTTGTCCTCCTGGGGGCACTAATTTGACCTCCTGGGAGTACTAGTTTGACCTCCTGAGGGCACTAGTTTGACTTCTTGGGAGCAGAAGTTTGACCTTCTGATGGTACTAGTTTGACCTCCAGGGGATCTAGTTTGACCTGAGGGCACTAGTTTGACCTCCTGGGAGCACTAGTTTGGCCTTTTGGGTCACTAGTTTAACCTCCTGGGGGGCACTAGTTTGACCTCCTGAGGGCACTAGTTTGACCTCCTTGGGCACTAGTTTGACCTCCTAAGAGCACTAGTTTGATCTCCTGGGAGCACTAGTTTGACCTCCTGGGGCACTAGTTTGACCTCCAGGGGCAATAGTTTGACCTACTAGGGACACTATTTTGACCTTCTGGGAGCACTAGTTTTACCTCCTGTTGCACTATTTTGACCTCAAGTGGGGCACTATTTTGACCTCCTTGGGGCACTAGTTTGACCTCCTGGGGGCACTAGTTTGACCTCCTGGGGGTACTAATATGACCTCCTGGGGACCATAGTTTGACTTCCTGAGGCACTAGTTTGACCTAATGTGGGCACTAGTTTGACCTCCTGGGGGAACTAGTTTGACTTCCTGGGGGCACTAGTTTGACCTTCTGGGGCACTAGGTTTATCTTCTGGATCACTAGTTTGACCTCATGGAACACGATTTTGAGGTCCTTGGGCACTAGTTTGACCTCCTGAGGGCACTAGTTTGACCTTCTGGGGCACTAGATTGACCTCCTGGGGGTACTAGTTTGACCTCCTGGTGCACTAGTTTGACCTTCTGGGGGCACTAGTTTGTCCTCCTTGGGGCACCAGTTTGTCCTCCTGGGGGCACTAGTTTGTCCTCCTGGGGCACTAGTTTGTCCTCCTGGGGGCACTAGTTTGTCCTCCTGGGAGCACTGGTTTGACCTTTTGCGGGGAAATAGTTTGACCTACGGCGGGAAACTAGTTTGACCTTCTAGGGACACCTAGAAGGCAATAGTTTGACCTACTAGGGGCACTACTGTGACGTTCTGGGATCACTAGTTTGACCTCCTGGGGCACTAGTTTGAACTTCTAGGGGCACTAGTTTGACTTTTGGAGGCACTAGTTTGACCACCTGGGGCACTAGTTTGTTCTCCTGGGGGGGCACTAGTTTGACCTCCTGGAGGCACGAATTTGACCTCCGAGGAGCACTAGCTTGTCCTTCTGGGGGCACTAGTTTGACCTCCTGTTGCCCTATTTTGACCTCAAGTGGGGCACTAGTTAGACCTCCTTGGGGCACTAGTTTGACCTCCTGGGGGCACTAGTTTGACCTCCTGGGGGCACTAATATGACCTCCTGGGGACCATAGTTTGACTTCCTGAGGCACTAATTTGACCTAATGTGGGCACTAGTTTGACATCCTGGGGTAACTAGTTTGAGTTCCTAGGGGCACTAGTTTGACCTTCTGGGGCACTAGGTTTATCTCCTGGATCACTAGTTTGACCTCCTGGAGCACTATTTTGAGCTCCTGGGGCACTAGTTTGACCTCCTGAGGGCACTAGTTTGACCTCCTTGGGCACTAGATTGACCTCCTGGGGGCACTAGTTTGATCTCCTGGTGCACTAGTTTGACCTTCTGGGGGCACTAGTTTGTCCTCCTGGGAGCACTAGTTTGTCCTCCTGGGGGTCACTAGATTGTCCTCCTGGGGGCACTAGTTTGACCTCAAGCGGGGCACTAGTTTGACCTACGGCGGGGAACTAGTTTGACCTCTTAGGCACACCTAGTTTAACCTCCTTAGGGAACTAGTTTGACCTCATGGGGGCATTAGTTTGACCTCCTAGGGCACTAGTTTGTCCTGCTGGGGGCACTAGATTGACCTCCTTGGGGCACAAATTTGACTTCCTAGGGGCCCTAGTTTGTCCTCCTGCGGACACTAGTTTGACCTCCTTTGTGCACTAGTTTGACCTCATTGGGCACTACTTTGTACTCCTGGGGGCACTAGTTTAACCTCCTGGGGAACTAGTTTGACCTAATTGAGGCACTAATTTGACCTTCTGGGAGCACTATTTTCACCTCCCTGGGCACTAGTTTGTCCTCCTGGGGGCACTAATTTGACCTCCTGGGAGTACTAGTTTGACCTCCTGAGGGCACTGTTTTGACTTCCTGGGAGCAGAAGTTTGACCTCCTGAGGGTACTAGTTTGACCTCCTGGGGCACTAGTTTGACTTCATGAGGGCACTAGTATGACCTTCTGGGAGCACTAGTTTGACCTTCTGGGTCACTAGTTTAACCTTCTGGGGGGCACTAGTTTGACCTCCTGGGAGCACTAGTTTGACCTCTTGAGGGCACTAGTTTGACCTCCTTGGGCACTAGTTTGACCTCCTAAGGGCACTAGTTTGATCTCCTGGGAGCACTAGTTTGACCTCCTGGGGCACTTGTTTGACCTCCTGGAGCAACAGTTTAACCTCCCGGGGCAATAGTTAACCTACTAGGGGCACTACTTAGACCTACAGGGAGCACTAGTTTGACCTCCTGGGGCACTAGTTTGACCTCCATGCAGGGGCAATAGTTTGACCTACTAGGGGCACTATTTTGACCTTCTGGGAGCACTAGTTTGACCTCCTGGGGCACTAGTTTGTTCTCCTAGGGGCACTAGTTTGACCTTCTGGAGGCACAAAATTGACCTCCTAGGAGCACTAGTTTGTCCTTCTGGGGGCACTAGTTGGACCTCCTGGGGCACTAATTTGTACTCCTGGGGGCACTAGTTTGACCTTCTGAGGGCACTAGTTTGAACTCCTGGGGCACTAGTTTGACCTCCTGGGGCGCTAGTGTAAGCAAATAGAGCACTAGTTTGACGTCCTAGGGGCACTAGTTTGAGTTCTTGGGGTGCCCTAGTTTGACCTCCTGGGGCAAAACTTTTACCTGCTGGGGGCACTTGTTTGACCTCTTATCGCCCTGGTTGAACCTCTTGGGGTACTAGTTTGTCCTACTTGCGGCACTAGTTTGACCTCCTGGGGCAATAGTTTGACCTCTTGTGACTACTCGTTTGACCTCTTGGAGGCACCAGTTTGACCTCCTGTGGGCACTAGTTTGATCTCCTGGGGGCACTAGTTTGACCTCCTGGGACCACTAGTTTGACCTCTTGGGGGCACTAGTTTGACCTCCTGGTGCACTATTTTAACCTCAAGTAGGGCACTAGTTTGACCTCCTGGGGGCACTAGTTTGAACTCCTTGGGCACTAGTTTGACCTCCTGGGGCACTAATATGACCTCCTGGGGGGCGATAGTTTGACCTCCTGAGGCACTAGTTTGACCTCCTGTGGGCACTAGTTTGACCTCCTGGGTGCACTAGTTTGACCTCCTGGGGGCACTAGTTTGACCTTCTGGGGCACTAGGTTGAGCTCGTGGCGCACTAGTTTGACATCCTTGGGCACTAGTTTAACCTCTTGTGGGCACTAGTTTGACCTCCTGTGGGCACTAGTTTGACCTCCTGGGGGCACTAGTTTTACCTTCTTAGGGCACTAGTTTGACCTCCTGGGACATTAGATTGACCTCCTGGGGGCACTAGTTTGACCTCCTGGTGCACTAAATTGACCTACTTGGGCCACTAGGGTGACCTTTTGGGGCACTTGATTGACCTCCTGGGGGCACTAGTTTGACCTCCTGGTGCACTAGTTTGACCTCCTGGGGGCACTAGTTTGACATTTTGTGGGCACTAGTTTGACCTCCTGGAGGCATTAGTTTGTTCTGCTGGAGGCACTAGTTTGACCTGTTTGGGGCACTAGTTTGACCTCTTTGGGGCACTAGTTTGACCTCCTG
Organism: Procambarus clarkii; assembly: GCF_040958095.1. Classification (NCBI taxonomy): domain Eukaryota; kingdom Metazoa; phylum Arthropoda; class Malacostraca; order Decapoda; family Cambaridae; genus Procambarus; species Procambarus clarkii. The sequence goes on along the minus strand of NC_091162.1, from coordinate 46,099,372 downwards.
GAGCTCTAGTTTGAACTCCTGGGTGCACTAGTTTGACCTCCAGGGGGCACTAGTTGGGCCTTCTGGGGCACTAGGTTGAGCTCGTGGGGCACTAGTTTGACCTCCAGGGGGCACTAGTTGGGCCTTCTGGGGCACTTGGTTGAGCTCGTGGGGCACTAGTTTGACCTCCTTGGGCACTATTTTGAGCTTCTAGGGCACTAGTTTGACCTCCTTAGGGACTAGTTTGACAACCTGTGGGCACTAGTTTGACCTCCTGTAGGTACTAGTTTGACCTCCTAGGGGCACTAGTTTGACCTCCTGAGAGCACTATTTTGACCTCCTGGGACATTAGATTGACCTCCTGGGGGCACTAGTTTGACCTCCTGGTGCACTAAATTGACCTACTTGGGCCACTAGGGTGACCCCTTCGGGCACTACATTGACCTCCTGGGGGCACTAGTTTGACCTCCCGGTGCTCTAGTTTGACCTCCTGGGGCACTAGTTTGATCTTTTGTGGGCACTAGTTTTACCTTTTGGAGGCACTAGTTTGTTCTGCTGGAGGCACTAGTTTGACCTCCTGGGGCAATAGTTTGTCCTCCTAGGGGCACTAGTTTGACCTCTTAGGGCACTAGTTTGACCTCCAGCGGGGCACTACTTTGACCTCCAGAGGGGCACTAGTTTGACCTCCAGCGGGGCACTACTTTGATCTCCAGAAGGGCACTAGTTTTACCTCCTTGGGGAACTAGTTTGACCTCCTGGGCGCAGTATTTTGACCTTTTGGGGGCACTAGTTTTACCTCCTGGGACACTAGTTTGACCTCCAGCGGGGTTCTAGTTTGACCTCCAGCGGGGCACTAGTTTGATCTCCTGGTGCACTAGTTTGACCTCTTGAGGGCACTAGTTTGACCTCTTTGGCGCACTAGTTTGACCTCCTGGAGCACTAGTTTGACCTCCTGGGTGCACTAGTTTGTCCTCCTGGGGGCACTAGTTTGGCTTTCTGGGGCACTAGGTTGAGCTCGTCGGGGACTTGTTTGACCTCCAGGGGCACTATTTTGAGCTTCTAAGGCACTAGTTTGACCTCCTTAGGCACTAGTTTGACCTCCTTTGGGCACTAGTTTGACCTCCTGTAGGCACTAGGTTGACCTCCCGGGGGCACTAGTTTGACCTCCTGAGAGCATTAGTTTGACCTCCTGGGACATTTAATTGACCTCCTGGGGGCACTACTTTGACCTCCTGGTGCACTAAATTGACCTCCTGGGGCACTAGTTTGACCTCCAGCGGGGCACTACTTTGACCTCCAGAGGGGCACTAGTTTGACCTCCTGGTGCACTAGTTTGACCTCTTGAGGGCACTAGTTTGACCTCATGAGGGCATTAGTTTGACCTGCTGAAGGGACTAGTTTGAACTCCAGCGGGGCACTTGTTTGACCTCCAGGGGGGCACTAGTTTGACCTCATTTGGGAACTAGTTTGACCTCTTGGGCGCACTCGTTTGACCTTCTGGGGGCACTAGTTTTACTTCCTGGGACACTAGTTTGACCTCCAATGGGGTTCTAGTTTGACCTCCAGCGGAGCACTAGTTTAACCTCCTCGGGGCACTAGTTTGACCTCCTGGGGGCACTAGTTTTACCTTTTGGTGCACTAGTTTGACCTCTTGAGGGCACTAGTTTGACCTCCTGAGGGGACTAGTTTGAATTCAGGTGGGCACTAGTTTGATCTCTTTGGGGCACAAGTTTGATCTCCTGGGGGCACTAGTTTGACCTTCTGGGGCACTATGTTGAGCTCGTGGGGCACTAGTTTCACCTCCTGGGGCACTATTTTGAGCTTCTGGGGCACTAGTTTGACCTCCTTGGGCACTAGTTTGACCTCCTGTGGGCACTAGTTTGACCTCCTGGGGGCACTAGTTTGACCTCCTGAGGGCACTAGTTTGACCTCCTGGGACATTAGATTGACCTCCTGGGGGCACTAGTTTGACCTCCTGGTGCACTAAATTGACCTACTTGGGCCACTACGGTGACCTCTTGGGGCACTAGATTGACCTCCTGGGGGCACTAGTTGGACCTCCTGGTGCACTAGTTTGACCTCCTGGGGCACTTGTTTGACCTTTTGTTGGCACTAGTTTGACCTCTTGAAGGCACTAGTTTGTTCTGCTGGAGGCACTAGTTTGACCTTCTGGGGCACTAGATTGACCTCCTGGGGGCACTAGTTTGACCTCCTGGTGCACTAGTTTGACCTTCTGGGGGCACTAGTTTGTCCTACTTGGGGGCACTAGTTTGTCCTCCTGGGGGCACTAGTTTGTCCTCCTGGGGGTCACTAGATTGTCCTCCTGGGGGCACTAGTTTGACCTCAAGCGGGGAACTAGTTTGACCTACGGCGGGAAACTAGTTTGACCTCCTAGGGACACCTAGTTTAACCTCCTGGGGGCAGTAGTTTGACCTCATGGGGGCATTAGTTAGACCTCTTATGGCACTAGTTTGTTCTGCTGGGGGCACTAGATTGACCTCCTTGGGGCACAAATTTGACTTCCAAGGGGGCCCTAGTTTGTCCTCCTGCGAGCACTAGTTTGACCTCCTTTGGGCACTAGTTTGACTTCATTGGGCACTACTTTGTACTCATGGGGGCACTAGTTTGTGCCTCCTGGGGAACTAGTTTGACCTACTAGGGGCACTAATTTGACCTTCTGGGAGCACTATTTTCACCTCCTGGGGCGCTAGTTTGTCCTCCTGGGGGCACTAATTTGACCTCCTGGGAGTACTAGTTTGACCTCCTGAGGGCACTGTTTTGACTTCCTGGGAGCAGAAGTTTGACCTCCTGAGGGCACTAGTATGACCTCCTGGGAGCACTAGTTTGACCTTCTGGGTCACTAGTTTAACCTTCTGGGGGGCACTAGTTTGACCTCCTGGGAGCACTAGTTTGACCTCTTGAGGGCACTAGTTTGACCTCCTTGGGCACTAGTTTGACCTCCTAAGGGCACTAGTTTGATCTCCTGGGAGCACTAGTTTGACCTCCTGGGGCACTAGTTTGACCTCCTTGGGTCTAGTTTGACCTCCTGAGTGCACTAGTTTGTCCTCCTGAGAGCACTACTTTGACCTCCTGGGGCAATAGTTTGACCTCCAGGGGCAATAGTTTGTCCTACTAGGGGCACTACTTTGACCTTCTGCTAGAACTAGTTTGACCTCCTGGGGCACTAGTTTGACCTCCATGCAGGGGCAATAGTTTGACCTACTAGGGGCACTATTTTGACCTTCTGGGAGCACTAGTTTGACCTCCTGGGGCACTAGTTTGTTCTCCTAGGGGCACTAGTTTGACCTTCTGGAGGCACAAAATTGACCTCCTAGGAGCACTAGTTTGTCCTTCTGGGGGCACTAGTTTGACCTCCTGGAGCTCTAGTTTGACCTCCTGGGTGCACTAGTTTGACCTCCAGGGGGCACTAGTTGGGCCTTCTGGGGCACTACCCAGCAAACACAAATCATCTACACAACGTTCGCCTATCTCTTGCCATAGGTGTGGGAATGATTTGCATTGAGAATGGTGCAGGAGAGCCTTTGAGAAACTTTTACTCAAAAAATCCAAACACAAAGGTTTAATTATAAATTGTTTTTCTACAATTATTTTCTTCCAAATGTAAAACAAATAGTTTTTACATGTTTAAATATAAAATTTATGGTGTTTTTTTGTAAAATTCATTAATAAATTGTGAATGATATATATTGGCTGAGTGAAACCTTTATAATCCATTTAGTTATAATTTGAACAGAAAAAAGTATTTTTCCAAATTTTCTAAAAATTGCTCTTTTTAACACAATTTGACTCCTTATACATTCCACTAAACACTATATCATGTTTAAATATATAATTTATGTATTATTCTCTAAAATAATTTATATAAATTATATAAGTTGCTGGAAAGTGGTGTTAAGGATTTTGAAAACATTTTGTTGTGTTAATATGTTCTTATTAACTATGTCTCAAGTTCACAGTTTATCAAACAAGAATATTAACATTCGTCAACTCTTAAAATCTTATATGTTATCTTGCTGGTGCAAAAAAGGGTGAATCTTTAGGAACAGCTATAGTATCTATATATCACAAATGGTGTTTTCCCTAACTCAAACAATGTAGGGTTTATTATTCTACACATATTTCTAATGACTCTTAGATGTTTACATTCTCTGAAGTATAATTGTGAAGGCTGTGTCCATCACTCTCAACACAGATTCTTAAACTCGTCTCTGCAGGTTCAACTATATAATTAGTTTCCATTTTGAATTTCCATGGACATTTGTATCCAAAATGAAACCAATGTGGTTTCCTTCAGCGCCTTCAGCCAGCACATTTGCTCATTCATTTCCACAGATTCCAACAAGGTAGGGGATTTACAGAAATTTGTATATTCATATTGTTATATATTAAAAATATGAATGCAGTTCAATATGATAAGACAAATACATGAGTTTATGATAAATTCGTTTTCTGTGATATACCATTGATATGCTCTTTTTTTCTTTAAACGGCAGACTAAACTAAAGTGCTCACATCAACAGATTTGATGTATAAATGGTCAACGCTCAACAGAGTTAGTATAAATGTATTAGTATAAATCTTACTTGTCTCATTGTTAATTCACATTCAATGTCAACTTGTGGTTTTGATGTGGCACGTTTGGCCAAGACACCCCACCCCATTATGCACCCCATACCCATCTTGTGGGCGGTTGTGGAAAGGGTTACAGAGGCACATAATGGGCTCAGGGACTGAACCCCACAATTCATTTAGCTAAGCAAGTTACAATCTTGATGAGCTAGTTACAAAATTCAATATAAGTCATCACATCAACAATGGGTTCGAGATCGACCTCAAGTACAGGTTCTAAATTAAGCAACTGACATATGTGGAGAGCTAGTATCAAAATTTATATGTTTGTCCTGCACACCGTCCCCCATCCAGTGGGCAGCGGTGGATAGGTTACAATCACTTAGTTGTTATCTACAGTTAGCAAACTGGGGATATTTGGCTAAAATTTCTGGTAGCAGATCATTTTGAATGAAATATTGACACATCGCTGGAACATTGGTTATAGAATTGTCTCTAAATTCATGTATCTTTTCGCACTCCATCACATAGTGACGGAGGGTGTGCGAATAATTTTGTTGACACAGTTTACATTTGGTCAGGTCTACATCAGCAGATAATGAGAATTCCCAGAGATACTTGTAACCGAGTCTAAGCCGAGCAGTAGTAACATCTAGAAGTCTGCTGATTTTATTGGATGATCCATAGATGTGTGGCTCCTCTTGTATGATATGTATGATAGATGGAATTACTAGTTCCAGTTTCTAGGCAGGCGATGAGTACTCACAATAACCTTAATTAAGCGTCAAAACAAAAATGTGTATACTCTTTTTACTCTCCTGACCTTAGTTCTCGAGCTATGTATTTCATTTTGGTACCAACGTGTTCGCAATAACATTCTGTAGAAGAAAATCAGCAAAAACGGTCACCAAAAGTTATATGAATACCAGCACCCAATAAATACCTACGTAGATGACTCGCCGTGAGTGCCCAAGAGCAACAAAATGTTTTTACTCTTGGGATTGTTATCACTTCCACACTTGTCCTACAGCGTTAATTTTGGTATCAATGTACTCGCAATGAAATTCCCAACACGGTGATATGAATATAAACGTAGAATAATGGTCGCTGCCCACCCGCAAGAGTGTGGGAAGTGGCGGAACTGTTACCCAGTATTGGTGACAAGACGACACATGGGCGATACAGTGCTTTGAAAGTTTATAATTATATCACTGTCCTGACATTATTATTGTATGTACGTCATTCATTTTTGTGCCAATGTTTTCGCAATAGAATGTTCTATGAGCCCGTAGGTAAAAAAGAGCAGCAAAGCGTAAGATAGAATAGCACCATATATAAAACAACGCTGGTACATATCAGTGAGCGTCAAACACACACGAAATGTGTGTGTTTGATGGTGGTCAAACGATGTTTGATGTGTTTGATCAGGTGATGTCCTGATCCGCATAATTAAAGTATGAATTATGTTGAGAAAAAATAAGAAAAAAGGGAAAAAACAGGGGTGGGAGAAACATGACAGAAAAAGAGTAAAAATACAATTTGGTCAACAAAACAGCATTGTTTAAAATAAAAGATATGGATTGACATTTTGGGGGTTAGGTTGGTAGGTTACATTGAGTTAATTAGGTAGTACTTAGTGTTTATCTGTTATAGATAGGAGCTGCCTGGTATGGGCCAATAGGCCTTCTGCAGTTACCTTTGTTTTTATGTTTTTGCCCTGTAACCTAAATGGTTAGAGAGGCACATATATGGGCTTAGGGACTGAACCCCACACTACATTTAGCTAAGCTGATTACAATCTTGATGATATAGTTACAAAATTCTGTATAAGTCGTCACATTATCAATGGGTTCGAGATCAACCACAATTTCCTGAATAGATATAACAAAGGGGATATTAATAGGGTATTAAAATTGTCAACACAAGATAGAACACGAAACAATGGGTATAAATTGGATAAGTTTAGATTTAGGAAAGACTTGGGTAAATACAGGGTCAGTAACAGGGTTGTTGATTTGTGGAATTTTTCTTAACTTATAAATTTATCTTTATTTATCTTAAACTGGTTGGGAGAGGTACAGTTTTTAACATAATTGGGAAGGTCATTCCACATTCGAGGTCTCTTGATTTGTAAAGCATTTCTAGTTTGACTAAGTCGTACTCTTGGAATATCAAATAGGTATTTGTTTCTGGTGTGGTGCTCATGGGATCTGTTACAACCTTCTAGGAAGCTTTTAAGGTCAGGATTGACATTACAGTGCAGCGTTTTATATATATAAAATACACATGAGAGTATGTGCAGGGACTTAATATCTAACATATTCAGAGATTTGAGTAAGGGGTCCATATATACTGCCCGGTTGCCTGAAATGCTATATAGGCCTACTATAGTGGCTTTAGGTATTGTATGCACTAGCTCTATCTATAAATCCAACATTATGTTTGTAAATCAACTATGTATGTATGAAAAAAAATGACTAATACGTTCGGCGAATGACTTTGACTTCAACTTCACTTTGACTTCGTTCATGTCATCGTATTTTCCGTAATATATAAAGGTTATGACAATGCAATTATATTATTGTGTGCAAATAAGTTTGAAATTTCATGTACCCTAAAAATATTAAAATAAAGAATAAGAATAATTAAATAATTGTTGTAGTAAATTGTCACACGTTCATCATACGCAAACGAACACACAGTTTGGAGCGTCAGTACAAGACCGCCGCCATTTTAAAACACGGCTTCGAATGTAAGTAATGTTTTTCTCGTACTAACACTGTGTTATACAATAGATTTGGTCTTGAATTCACAAATTTAGTTGTTACATCTGACAGAGTATGTTAGACGGTGTAATGCTGGTCCATGTTAACGTATTTGTGGGCTTGGTTGGTTTAAATGTGGAGGCGAGGCCTGGCAGTGCTGGTGTATGTGGAGGCGAGGCGAGGCCTGGCAGTGCTGGTGTATGTGGAGGCGAGGCCTGGCTGTGCTGGTGAGTATGTGGAGGCGAGGCCTGGCAGTGCTGGTGTATGTGGAGGCGAGGCCTGGCTGTGCTAGTGTGTATGTGGAGGCGAGGCCTGGCTGTGCTAGTGTGTATGTGGAGGCGAGGCCTGGCAGTGCTGGTGTATGTGGAGGCGAGGCCTGGCTGTGCTAGTGTGTATGTGGAGGCGAGGCCTGGCAGTGCTGGTGTATGTGGAGGCGAGGCCTGGCTGTGCTAGTGTGTATGTGGAGGCGAGGCCTGGCTGTGCTAGTGTGTATGTGGAGGCGAGGCATGTACAACACTCCCCAATAGGAAGAAAACCCACTGGGTTCTAGGCTAGGTTAGGCTTATCTGTAATAATTGAATTAAGCCTAGCAAAGCCTAGAACCTAGTTCAGTAATTTAAAAAATGTTGTAACTTGAAAAATGCCATTCAATACATTACACAATTTAAATATTTTCAGGCAATCAACACAACCCTCATGTTGGCTAACCCTCTCTCATGTTGGTCAATAATTTAATTATTTTTTTATGGAGTAATCTTTGCTGTTGAAATGTAGTCTTTTTGAGACTACATTTCAAATGTAGTGTGTGTGGAGGCGTGTATGTTAGGTATTACCTAATAAACACGGTGTAATATATCTATCTGTGTGAAATAGATTAAATCCATTTATTTGATATTCAGCTAATAGTTCTGTATTTTCTACATTCATCCATGTTTTGGTAAGTGCAATAATATGTATTGTTTCATTGCAGATTAGAGATTCAAGATAGTTCTAGATTTCCGAAGTACTGAAACGCGCGCCATACAGGCTTGGTGGATCTAGGTGCAAGGTAAAATTATTTACATTTACTTTTGTATTTATGTTTTGTATTTATATGCATATATGCATTTATATGCATTATTCTATAGAATAATAGATCTCGTAATAATTTTGCAAAAATAGTGGCATTTACTATTTTTAAAAGATTATTAAAAAATTTACTGATATGGTGCATTCGGAAGGGCGAAGAGGGAGAACGGCCTGTTGACATAGCTCGGGTGCAGGGGGGGGGGGGGGTTGTGTAAAAGCCTGGTTTGTGCCTCGGAGAGGCTATGGGATCCAGTAAGTTCAGTAGAACTTCGGTTTCAACCCTTTTACCCTGTTGTAGCTCAGTCGATTAAGGCAGTGTCTGGGATGCTCCCGGACGCAGGTTCGAATCCTCGTCACGGCCCTTGTGGATTTGTTCATTTGATGCATCACGTTATTGTGATCTGTGTGTGTAATTCTTCACTTGCTACAGCAACAGGAATGTGTGTGTATGTATTTGTGTTGTTGAATATGACCGAAAGTGTAAGATTAATGATTCTAACACAAATCGTCTGAATATTTGTTTTTCTTCACTGTCGAGAGTAGTTAAAAAAATTTACTCCAGTTTATTTTCACACTTTATTTATGGTCCTTAAGTCCCTCTCCTTAATGCTGCTGCTGTTTCTCGCATCTTTGCATCGCTTGTATGTTTGGGGGTTTGGCCTCTTGCTATATATTGATTCCATTTGTGTGTGTTTGGGTCTCAGGCCCTCTCGCAATTTCTGTTGAACAAACCCCTTTTCCTAGTTCTGCATCTCTCCTTTGGTACAAATTTTGTTGTGCTTTTATCATATATTTCACAAAACTTGACATACATTTCATTTACTTCATGTCCTATCAGCAAGTGTTTGTCAAATTCTTTAAGGAAAGTTTATCATCCTGATTGCAGATCTCTAGCGATATTATGTCAACTTCTTGTGGATTCGCAATCATTATTTAATTTACCTTTAGGTGTTCTTTCACCAGCACAGCAACACTGTACCTCTCCCAACCAGTTTAAGATAAAAACTAAGTACTAACTAATTAACTCAATGTAACCTACCTTACCCCCAAAATGACAACCCATGTCTTCTATTTTAAACAATGCTGTTTTGTTGACCAAATTGTATTTTTGTTTTTTTCTGCAATGTTTCCCCCCCCCCCCCACCACTCTACCACCACATTGAGTTTAGTAGCTCTGTGCACGTCAGGTGCTGTTTAATATACAGACCTACTCCTCCATTTGACCTAGTTTCTCTATCACATCTATATCACTTTGTGCTTTAGCCCTGGTGGAGCTTGGTCCACCAGGCTGTTGTTTGGAGTGGCCCGCAGATCCACATACAGTCTGCATATGATATACAGTCTGTTGATCAATTAAACTACAGTAGTTAGTTTTTATCATCCGAATGCACCAATATGTGTTCATTCTTCCCAGATGAAGGAACTAGGTAATATTCATCATCTGAATGCACCATCTGATGCTTTAACACACTCATGATACACGAGAGGTTTAAAAAACTTTTAAAACTTTTTGACCTATGTATTTAAAAGCAATTCTAAAGTTAAAAAGTGTAGCATAGGCCCCTCGCAGAATGTTCTTAATATGATCCTCAGGTTATAGTTTTCTATCTAAAACCACCCCTAGATCTCTTTCTTGATCAGAATTCTTTATAGATCTCAGTGGCTCGATCATAGAAACTGCTCTAAATCCTTGTTGGCCTGGATTGTGGAGGTCATTGGTCTCTATAAAACTAGTAATCTGACTCCTGATCACTCTCAAATAATTTTATTATGTGGGATGTTAGTGCAACTGGTCTATAATTCTTTGCCAATGCTTGTGTTGTGTTGTGTTGTTTTGGTAGTGATGTGCAATGTGTTGTTTTGGTAGTGATTCGTCCAGTTCTGGTAGTAGTGCGGTTGTTGTGTAGTGTAGTACTTGTGTGCTTGTTAATGACTTGTATTCCAGTCTTGTGGGTATCTCCTTTCCCCTACGGGCCAACTGCTTTGTTCTTACCTAGCATTTTGCTTTGTTTGGGTATGAATGTTTGTGTGCCGTATATTTTGCAAAATTTGCCATATATCTCATTATTTACTCCTCTGCCTAGCAACAAGTCTGTCTAATTATACTCATTAACTGTTTTTCAAAGTTCCCCATAGTGTCCTTTATTGAAATCGAGTTCATGAACCGTTTCAATGTTCTTATTTTCTTCTAGATTATATCTTAAAGTATATTTAAATGTTATTGTTATTATTGTTATTAAATGTTATTGTGACATTGCATTGCAATTGAGCTATGTTGTTTACCATACCGTTCATTTCGTGAGTATAAGTATAGATGCCACACTTGTGACAGGTAAAACCATGCCTTTTTTGAAAAACAGCACCGTCTGTTGCACGTAAGAGCAACCCACACTATATTATGTTGCGATATTATTTCAATATTTCCGATTGTATTGATAATTTGAATTTTCATAGATTTCAATTTATTTTCATTTCGATTTAATAATTTTGTGTGACATTGCATTGAAATTGAGCTGTGTTGTTTACCATACTGTTCATTTCATGAGTATAGTTTATTTTTTTATTTTTTTCATTTCATTTTTTTAGCTGTTCTTATTTTTCAGTGATGGGAATATCAGATCATTTGATGTTCCCAATTTTCTGATGGAAGCATCAGACCATTATAGAATGCATCGGATGAGGTAGTTTGGAATGGTGGGGAGGACGAGAGGGGGGTATGGTGGGGAAGACGAGGGGACAGAGGAGAGGGTAATGGTGGGGAGGACGAGGGGACTGGGGAGTTGGGGATGGTGGGGACAGGGGAATGCTGGGGAGGACAAAGGGACAGGTGAATGGGAGATGGTGGGGGAGGAAGAAGGACAGGGGAGGGGAAAATGGTAAGGAGGACGATGGGACAGGGAAGTGGGAATAGTGGGGATGATGTGGGGACAGGGAAGTGGGAAGGACGAGAGGACTGTGGAATGGGGAATAGCAAAGTGAATTATAATTATATATATTAATTAATTCTTATAAATTTCCAGAAGCCTGTATCAACACCCACACTAATGCAACTGAAAGAGATGTTGAGACAAGTATTGCTGATATGTTGAAGAACGCCCCAAACAAACTCGGTGGAAACAGATACAAGGTAAAGTTTGCCAATTTGCTGTAGTCTAATTCAATTTCTTTTTAGTAATCTTCGAGAACATTTATGCTATGAATAAGATAAAATAATGTAACTGATTTTGATTTATTTACTATTTATTATTTATTTACCGTTATTAGTATAATAGATCTCGTAATAATTTTGCAAAAATAATGGCATTTACTATTTTAAAAAGCTCGGGTGCAGGGGGGGGGGGTTATGTAAAAGCCTGGTTTGTGCCTCGGAGAGGCTATGGGATCCAGTAAGATCGTCCTTCCTTTCCTCCCTAGAATCTGGATGTAGCAGGTGCTCAATTGTCAAAAGTGAAAAATTGGTTTTGTCTTCCGAATGCACCATTTGTGTAAATTTGCTAATAATCTTTTAAAAATAGTAAATGCCATTATTTTTGCAAAATTATTACGAGATCTATTATACTAATAACGGTTTGATAAAATACAGTAGACTGCCTACTGGATAATAGTTCCAGTCCACCTGTAGACAGGGATCTCACATCAGCTTGTATATTATACAAGGATAAGATTTGATAAATTCAGTTATTTGACTGAACACTGGCTCTGTTTAAATCAGAGATTTAAACATACATAGTCTAACCTAGCTCCATAACTAACAGCCATTAGCCATTCATGCACAGCCATCAGCTGGGCCATAGACCGGCAATTTTGCTTTTTTCCCAAGCCGGTCTGTTTTTTTTCGATGCCTCAGTGGCCCATGCACAGGTCCGTTCAAGGGGATTAAATAGCCGTTCTATGGCCCCAGGGTTTGTATTTTATCAAACTCTTATTAGAATAATAGATCTCGTAATAATTTTGCAAAAATAGTGGCATTTACTATTTTAAAAAGCTCGGGTGCAGGGGGGGGGGGGGGGGTTATGTAAAAGCCAGGTTTGTGCCTCGGAGAGGCTATGGGATCCAGTAAGATCGTCCTTCCTTTCCTCCCTAGAATCTGGATGTAGCAGGTGCTCAATTGTCAAAAGTGAAAAACTGGTTTTGTCTTCCGAATGCACCATTTGTGTAAATTTGCTAATAATCTTTTAAAAATAGTAAATGCCATTATTTTTGCAAAATTATTACGAGATCTATTATACTAATAACGGTTTGATAAAATACAGTAGACTGCCTACTGGATAATAGTTCCAGTCCACCTGTAGACAGGGATCTCACATCAGCTTGTATATTATACAAGGATAAGATTTGATTTACTTTTGTATTTATATGCATATATGCATTTATATGCATTATTCTCTAGAATAATAGATCTCGTAATAATTTTGCAAAAATAGTGGCATTTACTATTTTAAAAAGCTCGGGTGCAGGGGGAAACCTTGGATATTTGTAATGTAATAATAAGTACGTAAATTTGACATTTTTTTGGATTATATATATGTCTGCATGTATTATGTATTATACTTGCATGCTTGTTAATGACTTGTATTCTAGTCTTGTGGGTATCTCCTTTCTCCTACGGGCCAAATGCTTTGTTCTTACCTAGCATTTTGCTTTGTTTGGGTATGAATGTTTGTGTACCTTCATTGTATATTTTGCAAAATTTGCCATATATCTCATTACTCCTCTGCCTAGCAACAAGTCTGTCTAATTATACTCAATAACTATTTTTCAAAGTTCCCCATAGTGTCCTTTATTGAAATAGAGTTCATGAACCGTTTCAATATCCTTATTTTCTTCTAGATTATATCTTAAAGTATATTTAAATGTTATTGTGACATTGCATTGCAATTGAGCTGCGTTGTTAACCATTCTGTTCATTTCATGAGTATATTTTATTTTATATTTTTTCATATCATTTTTTTTATCTGTTTTTATTTTTCAGTGATGGGAATATCAGATCATTTGATGTTCCCATCAGAAAATTGGGAAAGTCAGATCTTTTGATGTTCCCAATTTTCAGATGGAAGCATCAGACCATCATGGAATGCATGGGATGAGGTAGTTTAGAATGGTGGGGAGGACGACAGGGGGGATGGTGGGGAAGACGAGGGAACAGAGGAGAGGGTAATGGTGGGGAGGACGAGGGGACAGGGGAATGGAGAATGCTGGGGAGGACAAAGGGGACGAGGGGACGGAGGAAGACTGGAGAACAGGGGAACACCTAAATAAAAGCCAACAATGTTATTACTCTGTGGCTTCTTGTCTCCTGACAAAAAGAATTATAATTATATATATTAATTAATTCTTATAACTTTCCAGAAGCCTGTATCAACACCCACACTAATGCAACTGAAAGAGATGTTGAGACAAGTATTGCTGATATGTTGAAGAACGCCCCAAACAAACACGGTGGAAACAGATACAAGGTAAAGTTTGCCAATTTGCTGTAGTCTAATTCAATCTCTTTTTAGTAATCTTTGTGAACATTTATGCTATGAATAAGATAAAATAATGTAATTGATTTTGACTAAATATGTAGATATATTTAATTTTCTGAGCACTAATAATGAAAGAAAACCAAAATAAGAGGTGGCTACTATCTCTAATAATGGGCTGGAATAATACAGGATATAATAATATATATATATATATAAATATATATACATATATTTAAATATATATATATTTATTTATATAAATATATATATGATATATATATTCTATTCTATTAGTCTATTCTATTCTATAGTTTTATATAGATTCTTGTTTTAGTTTTTTTCTATAATATGGAAAGGGTTTTTAATTAATAAATTAAATATTATATAATAAAATAATGTATTATTGAAAACAATTAGTAACAAACAATATTTCATTACAGGGTGGTGAAGCAAGAATACATGTGCATCACATAGCAGAGTCGGATATGACGAATAATGAAAACAGCGGAGAGCCTGGTGCATGGCATACCGCTGAATCTTCTCTAATGTCTATATAGAAGAATCTTTGTTTCTGTGTGTATATATGTATATATATCATTAATAAAATATATATATATATATATATATATATATATATATATATATATATATATATATATATATATATATATATATATATATAT
>NC_091162.1:46065882-46084319 GCF_040958095.1 Procambarus clarkii | reverse complement strand
TATTACCCCCTGTAATGAACTTGAACCAGATGAATGTATCTTCCTATTAGTGTATGGAGACGACTAGATTGTCCTCGTTATGTTCTTGCCCACCGTTATCCTACACTTGATGATAGAAATTTTACCTTACATCGGGTGAAAGCTTTTTGGATCTATCCAGTCATGGCTATCCCCACTAGCATTGTGCATGGTAATCATGCCGACTTCGATGGTGATGCCATGCAAGTTATTCCAGTAAGTCATAATGTGGCTTCTGAAGCTGAAGCCGTTATTCTTTTCCATCCTCGTACAAATTTTGTCTTACCAGGTAGTCTACGTTTAGCTTTTGATCATGATGAAATTTTAATGTTATATTACCTATATGGTCTTAATAGAAATGAAATTCATGGAGCTCTGTATCGTTTAGCTATAACTGAATCTTCCTCGAGAGCATATGATATATTCATTCATCTTAGAAAGATTTGTCATAAAATAACTAAAACTCAAAAAGTTTTTTCGATATCTTATAATGATTTACTACAGTTTATTCGTCAACCTACACCATCCTATGTTGATTTTGTTGAAAAAATATTTCCTAGTGTAAGTAATAATAATACTATAAAATGTATGATTCAGTCTGAATCATCTCGTTTTTCAATCGATCATTTATGGCAGATTGTCGGCAAAATAAATGAACGAGCTCATCAAAGTTTTCTTGAAGGAATGAACCGTCAAAGCTTTATTAAAATGGCCCAACTGTCACGTGATGCATCTAATAAAGACATAGCTCTATATGGATATGCTTATATAAAACTATTGTATTGTACTTGTTTACTTATTTGTGTTATGACGGGTAGAATTTATACACCACGTGGAATTCTCGCTGCTGACTGTCTGGAAGATATTTTATAATTTAGTTTAATTTTAGTGGAAGAAAAGAAAAGAAAAGAAGAACGAGAGAGAGAGAGAGTGAATGAGAGAGAGAGAGTGAATGAGAAAGAGAGAGAGTGAGTGAGAAAGAGAGAGAGTGAATGAGAAAGAGAGAGAGAGAGAGAGAGTGAATGAGAGAGAGAGAGAGAGAGTGAAGAGAGAGAGAGAGAGAGAGTGAATGAGAGAGAGAGAGAAGTGAAGAAGAGAGAGAGAGAGAGAGAGAGAGAGGAGAGAGAGAGAGAGTGAGAGAGAGAGAGAGAGAGTGAATGAGAGGAGAGAGAGAGTGAAGAGAGAGAGAGAGGAGAGAGAGAGAGAGGAGAGAGAGTGAGAGAGGAGAGAGAGAAGAGAGAGAGAGAGAGAGAGTGAATGAGAGAAGAGAGAGAGAGAGAGAGTGAAAGAGAGAGAGAGAGAGAAGAGAGAGAGAGAGAGAGGAGAGAGAGAGAGGAGAGAGGAGAGAGAAGAGAGAGAGGAGAGAGAGGAGAGAGAGAGTGAGAGAGAGAGGAGAGAGAGAGAGAGTGAATGAGAGAGAGAGAGAGAGTGAATGAGAGAGAGAGAGAGAGTGAATGAGAGGAGAGAGAGAGGAGAGAGAGAGAGAGGAGAGAGAGAGAGAGAGTGAATGAGAGAGAGAGAGGAGTGAAGAGTGAATGAGAGAGTGAATGAAATTATTTAGGATGTGGTGCTAGTTTATAAATTGACTTCATACACAGTTTAAACTGTAGATATGATAAATAAAACCCAGTAGGCTCAGAAATCTATATTGGTTGATTAAATGGGTAAAA
Source organism: Procambarus clarkii (assembly GCF_040958095.1). Taxonomy (NCBI): domain Eukaryota; kingdom Metazoa; phylum Arthropoda; class Malacostraca; order Decapoda; family Cambaridae; genus Procambarus; species Procambarus clarkii. Next base: position 46,082,631 of record NC_091162.1, on the reverse strand, counting down.
GGGAAAGGAGTCAACTCCCAAACTAATGAAAAACATTTGCTTTCTCACTAGCAACAACGAACAATGAGACATAATGTCATATAAATTAAGAACCCCCCCCCCCCCACCACTTCTCTCCACCGGGAGAGTAGCACCCTGAGCCCTCCGTCAGACCTTCAGTTTGTGGCTCCAGTGTGCCTCATCCACATCGTGCTCAACCTGCTCCCAGCCACACACACCCACCGCTCCACAACACATTCAGTATCCATCTATCTTTTGACCAATCAATAAGCAACATACTGGTCGTCCTACTTCTGGAGGATTCACAGTAAGATTAAAGTTGTATTATTATTATTATTATTATTATTATTATTATCCTTTTGTCATATATTTGATTATTAAAGGTTTAAAACACTTTAGTGCACAAAAAAGTGAATGTCACCAAAGCATTTGCTATCCCACCACGAAGTAAATAAAGACGAAGATGACTCGCCGTAACACCCAAAATGTTCATACTCTTTCGTTTGTTACCAACCTCACAGTCATCCTACAGCGCTTATTTTGATATGACGGAACTCACAATAAAATTCCCCACCCAGACATATGCCTATCAATGTCTAATTAATGTTCCACACGAGTGTAGGAACTGGGCGAAGCGTTAGCCGTGATTTCAGCAGCGACAACACTGTTGTGATTGTACCCATGAGCATAATTTTTTTTTTTAATTTGCTCATGTTTTTCAAGTTAACGTTTTTTTTTTTTGGTTTGTATAGTGTTCGGAATAAAATTCTCTACATAGACATATGGATATAAATGTAGAATCATGATCGCGGCCAACACAAGAGTGTGTGGAGTGCGCGATTACCCACGTTGTGTCACCAATTCAATAGTCTCTCCTTCAAATTACAATACATTACCGTTTTCTCAAATAGGCACTATAGTGCCTATTAGAGAAAACAAGAAATTTAATGGCAAACATATTCATACAAACCCCAAGTCGATGGAGTAGTATATACCCACTATAACACAGTCCGTATGTAAGTCGTGATCCGACAAGCACTTAAATAAATCTTCCCGTAAATCCAAATGAAGTTCTCAGAAAAGTGTTAATTAATTAAATTTAATTTTCAAATTATTGAACTGTCCTTTTTTTTTTTTTTTTTTGCCTCATTTTTCTCTGAAATATATACTTTCATTATGAAATAGTCAATTTTTCTAATAAATTATGGTAATTTCCTTTTTTTTTTTTTTTACAGTTAAAGATGGTGTGGTGTTCATTATGCAGAAATTAAATAACTCTTAACTGTCCCATTTGGCATTAATAATGGATTTGCAGAAGAAGAAGAAAAAAACAAAAACAAAAAAAAAAAAGTTGAAAAAGAAAGATCATGATAAGCAAACAACTGCTAATATTGATCTAGAAATTTTATTTATAGAAAACGATAAAGAATTAGATTATAAAGAATTAGATGTTTTTTACCAAATAACACTCTGTTCAAATACATTTTTAATCCATATTATTTTTCCCAATCTCTCTCCCGAGAAAAATAAATGGGTTAAGGATTATTTAATGACTGACAATAAATCAATATCATTCATTAGAATAACAGATATAATTCATCAACATGCAAGTCATTAAATAGTGACAACCTAAAAATGTTGACTGTACTATTTGAAAGTGTTATCATCAAGTCAAGTAATGATGAAATTGATTAAACAAATGTAAAATGTTTCACTTATAAAAAACTAATTGTGTTATATTTATATGGCAGAGAATATTATAGTATTATAATACAAGAACAAAAAAAAATAAAAAAATATATGACAGTATATTTATCCTTCTTCTACCTTTCTCTTCTTGTAAACTTAAATATGAAACCCAAACTAGTTGAATTATCCATGCTAGATTATGTGTGGATATATTCATGGAATGTTGAAGAACAAGAATTTTATGGGATTCCAGTGCCTCAAAGTCAAATTCAAGATAGTGGTTTAAATCGTGAAAATATAGTACCACAAGACCCTATACGAGTAATTTTTGATGCATCAAATTTTGATCACTTAGTTTTAGTTACACAACAACGTGAACTATTTGATCGTTCTATGATATTTTTGTATAATTGTGGGCTGATAGATTATTATACTCTTGAAGCTGAACATAGTCAGAGTGGTCATTTGATTATGGGCGAAGCCTCATTGGAAGATTTGCAATTGGAAAAATATCGAGGTTACGCCGCTCGCGTTTTTGTAAAGGTTTACGGTAGGTGTATGGATCTCTTTAACTTTCTAAAATATAACTATCCATCCATTTGGTATTTAATGCTATGGGTAAATATTTAATTCATACCAATGTTATTTTGACTGTGAGAACGATGACACAAATCCAAAACTTTTCAATTCTAGGGTTTTATTTGAAAGTACATGACAATCAACTTGTTTTTGTGAGTGGGGATATCGACAAACTTTTTCCACCATATCGGGATCCCTCTCATTTTGAATATGAAACTAGTCGGCATGATTTACTGGTGCCATTTCACTCGAGTGGATAGTTTCAAATGATAGGTTAGTTGCTACTTCTTTTCAGACAGCAACTGTAATGAATGCCCAATATCCACTGAATTAAGTGACATAAATACCCTTTTGGTTGTATATTATCCAATTCTCAAACAAAAATAGAGAATTTTCCATGATAACTAAACAAGGGAATTTCGATCCATGTTGAAAATACTTTTCTTCGAAAAACAAATCTCTTTCTCGATCTTTGGAGTTACTAAGCAAACCTCAACATATTTTTGCTACTGGTTATAACACTGATGGATACGACCATCCATTCCTCTTCAAACGGAGCACTATTTCATGGTCTTGTTACCTGGACATTTATTTTTCCACACTTACACTTTAAAGTCATATTGTGATATGAGAACCGTACCCCATATGACTCCACCTTGGATTTTAGATGTAGATGTTATGATTTGCCGTAAAAAAAATTTTCCAGTTGGTAAGTTTCTTGAACCACCTCTGATAGTTTAGATGCTTGTGCAGAAGCTATACTGGGCCGCAATAAAGTAGATTTTAATATTGTAGCTATAAATTAAAATGTATAAAAATTTAGAGGACAATGGAGAGGAACCGATAGTTTTTTTTTGAAAATTTCTAGATTATTGTACTGTAGATGTGGATCTGGTCACTCAATTGAAATGGGCTACCTTAATACTATTAGAATTACAATGGGTTTATCTCGTATGGGCGACCTTGACCCATACCCATTGTCTTGGTGCCAGTTCTACAGCTATTGTGAGACGTTACCTTATAAATTTACTTAATTCAATTTATACGGCTTCCTATTGACGAACATCTCATTAATAAAGTAAACTGTTATTCACAATCTCAATGGGAAATAGGTCGTATTCTTCCACCAAAATCGATACGCTAGACATTCCATCGAACAAAAGGATCATTTTGGATACAGGTAGAAAAAACACTTACAAAGGCGCTGAAGTTCTTGAACCGAAAATTGGAGTACATTTAGCTTCTAATACTCATTCAATATTTGTTTTTGATTTTTGTTCATTATATCCTAGTTTAATTATTGACTATAATTTAAATCGAGGGTTCGTGACTCGAATTTCACGTTGTCAACTCCCAGAAGTTGATGAAAATTTATTTCATATACTTATTATGGATGAAGATCTTATTTTGCTTATGTTAGTGTTAAAGTCCAAGAAGGAAAACCATACACTCAATCACCATTACGTCAGATATGTGAAAAATTAGTAAATGAACGAGGTATTATGAAAAAATTAGGAATGACCACTCAAGCTAACGCTCTTAAGATTATGGTAAATTCTATTTATGGGGCAATGGCGGCCATTAAACTACTCGCAGATGAACTGGTCCCATGCATGGTTACTGGTTATGGTCGGTATCATCTTAATCGGGCTCACATTTTTATACTAAAGATGAAAATGGAATTGGAGGCGACAGTTTTATATGGCGACACTGATTCATTATTTCTGAAGGTATCTCGTTCAGCAGGAACTGGAGATGAATTGGCTAATCGTTATAATACTAATCTCAGACAAGATATACCTTCTACATGTTATCATCAAACTAGCTTTCGAAAATGCATTCGGTGTTCTAGTGCTAATAAAAAAAAAAACATTATATGGCTATACAAGAAGACTAAGTTGGCAATAAATGTAAAATCAGTGGTTATAAAAAAACGTATCAACCTTAGTAATCATCGTGACTTAACAAATTTATTGCAAACATGTTCTTATGATTTTACGGGACAATGACCCAGCTCACAGTTTTAAGAATATTAGAAATGAAGTAACAACAATGGTTTAATCAAATAATAATCAAATGATGATGAGAATCAACCACCAGCGGTTTTTGAGTACCATTAAAATTCGACCTCTTCATATGTATAAATCAACTAGTTGCATTCATTATTGCTTGGGAACTAAAATTGAGCAACTTCATCCAGGTACAATAACAGCAGAAGGTGGTACTTCATATTTCATACTATACAATGGTACCATTAGTACCAAGGGCTTTAACTTTACCCAAGAGTGTGTGTCTATGTCCAGCTATTACATATAGAACCCAAATACAAATAATTAATCGTTTAATGGGATTAATTTCTGATATAGGCCAAACTGTTAATGCTCTTATTCAGACTGCTGATTCAGAAAATGCGTCTCAATATAGTATAGAAACTTAAGCTTGGATTATCAAAAAAATGAAAGATATCAGCTGTATGAAAACATGTTGCACATGGTTATAGAGTTTGTAATCTGAGTGCCTGTGAGCTTTTGTTAAATATTCCTTGCATTGAAATAACTTCAATATGGCCCTCATTTCATTACGAGTGTTTAGAAAATTCAAAAATTTTATATGTCATCTTGACTAGAAAACATAAATGGTGGTATAGTACTACTACTACTACTACTACTACTACTACTACTACTAATAATAATAATAATAATAATAATAATAATAATAATAATAATAATAATAATAATAATAATAATAATAATAATAATAATAATAATAATAATAATAATAATAATAATAATAATAATAATAATAATTAATAATAATAATAATAATAATAATAATAATAATAATAATAATAATAATAATAATAATACTAATAATAATAATAATAATAATAATAATAATAATAATAATAATAATAATAATAATAATAATAATAATAAAATAATAATACATAATAATAATAATAATAATAATAATAATAATAATAATAATAATAATAAGTAATAATAATAATAATAATAATAATAATAATAATAATAATAATAATAATAATAATAATAATAATAATAATAATAATAATAATAATAATAATAATAATAATAATAATAATAATAATAATAATAATAATAATAATAATAATAATAATAATAATAATAATAATAATAATAATAATAATAATAATAATAATAATAATAATAATAATAATAATAATAATAATAATAATAATAATAATAATAATAATAATAATAATAATAATATAATAATAATAATAATAATAATAATAATAATAATAATAATAATAATAATAATAATAATAATAATAATAATAATAATAATAATAATAATAATAATAATAATAATAATAATAATAATAATAATAATAATAATAATAATATAATAATAATAATAATAATAATAATAATAATAATAATAATAATAATAATAATAATAATAATAATAATAATAATAATAATAATAATAATAATAATAATAATAATAATAATAATAATAATAATAATAATAATAATAATAATAATAATAATAATAATAGTAGGAATAAGAAAAAAAAATCTGAATGTAATTTTATTTTACGTACAACTTTTCATTATGATAAGACCAAAAGAAAAATGTGGGTGGACTCTAGATTCTGATGCTCAATGTCGAAAATTTAGCAATTTAAAAAATATATCACATTTTCTTTCTGGTAATGTAAGCAAACTGACACATTTGGTACCAACGATCTCAATGGTGAATAGTAGCAATATTAATAATACAGACATTTTATTTCACATTAAATTCTAACTGTTTCGAAGAGATGTTAGCCTTTTTTATTTTTGTTTATAGTTTGGAGTGTGATATGTATGATATAATTATGGAAAATAAACAAATAAGATAGATAATGATGATGATCGGTGGTTAATTATATTACCATTTGTCGCCATAAGGCGAGACACATTGGCAGAAAATTCATATTATACCTTTTATTAAAAGTTTATATATATATATATATATTTTTTTTTTTTTTTTTTTAAAGTCAGTCAGTATATAATTAGGATATCAAAAGTTCATAACTCATTATATCATTTTGACTCTTTCATACAATGAATACCTCAGGATATTATGGTCAATATTTACCTTCTCCTACCTATCCACCAGCAGGCAACAACACAACTACAGCAACAACAAACAATAATTCAGGCAAAAAATGCAACCTCAATATATCACCAACCAACGACTACAGATGGAATTTATCAATCTCACCCTCCTCCCCCTCAACTTCAAACGGAAGAAAAGTATTATAGCACCCTCAACTTCATCAACGAAGATGAAGAGGTTATGGAAATTATTGCAGAAATGCTGAACAAAGCTTCAAGTTCGAATTATTATATACTACCCAATGAGCCACCCAATCTTCACAAAAATTGATAACCATCGAAAATTTAAGAGAGTTGAATAAAAACAATATTTTAGAGAAATTAACTAAATTTAAAGAACAATATGAAAAACTCGGTAGTCTGTATTTGAAGAAAAAATCAAGGCAAATAACCAAAACAACATGAAATATTATAGAATTAATAATGATTATTTAACTAGCTTAACCGTTAAGTTGTTGGAGGTCAAATGTTTTATAGTTTCGGGAGGAACAAAATTTGCCTTAGTACCTAATAAGATTGGAAATATTGAATTCGGTGAAGATATTCAGAAAATATTTGAAGAAAATCTAATCCAACCAATAGCTGAGGCATTAAAAATTGATAAACCTTCCCAGGGTAAAATCTGGAGCGCATCAATGTATATAGATGGTCATAAAGATAAACAATGTTCTTTAAAATGTAATGAAATACTTATACAAAAACAGCCACAATTTCAGAACGAGTGTTTGCGTCAACGTATAAATTTAGGTGTTCAATTTTGTCCTTTTGTGGCCAACTCTAAAGAAGATGAAGTTTACATGGTTCGCCGCTAGGAAATATTTACATCAAAATTCTAAAATATATGGGATTGGTCGTAACCGAATCCCTTACTCAAGTGAAACCTTTGTTGAAATTAGAGAATCTCCGTGTCCTGTTAATGCTTTAATTTCATTTGGTTTATCTGAAATTGGAGTTTTTAATAACAAAATAATTCTGTATCTACGTAATTTAGATTCTGTTTTTTATTCAGATGTCCCAGCTAACAATATCCGAAATCAAGCCTCTGATGCAATTAACAAATTCTTTTAACTAATAATAGCATTAGGAAGAAACTAATGCCCAAATATAAAGATATTATTTCTAAAGTAATAGATGAAGTTCAGTAGAAGAACCTATATGTAATGGAAGTGTCACAGCTGAAGAACCACCATTCAAACGAATAAAAATTGAGAAAAAAGTTAATGAGGACGATTTTAAAGAGGCAGAGAAGTGTAATTTAGATGTGGAAAATAGTAAAATAGTAGCTCCTTTAGTTGGAGAATTAAATGAAGAGGAGAATTGTATTAATTATGAAAATCAAGAGGAAGCAGCATTAAATTTCCTTAATATGTTCAAATAAGAAATTATACATTAAAAATGATAATGTAAAACTAAAAATTATTAAAAGAAATTAATAGATTTTTGTATTATTCCAATATGCTATATTTTTTTTTTTAACAAAACTAAATCTATTTTTTTTTTTTTTTTTTAGTAAATCACCGTTTGTAAGGAAATTAGCCTAAAAATTTGCGAAAATCTTCTGAAATTGGTAGGTAAATCACATACTGGGAGCAAACATGATTTGATATTAAAAGATAGTTGAGTGCTTCGGCACCTACACCATGGAGAGAGGAGATAAAAAATGATCCTCCGGCTCCTTTTCTTTACAGTGGCACGCTGCCTCCCGGAGAGAGTGGACGTGTGTGTGTCTCTCTCTCACACAGGCTAGTGCTGTTAACGGGGTTTGTGACAGCCTACTATCCTGGCAGTGTCTTGTGCTCGATTTTCCTAGTGGACCATATAAATATAGTAAATCACAGCAAATTTATTTCATTTCTTCTGTGAATTTTGATCGATTCACATATCAACCTTTTCCTGACACTAAAAGAAAATGAATGTGCTAATACTCATATTAATAGTTGGATTTACCAAAAGTTGTATGTGGTCCAAAAAGAAAAACACAACTACACCAATTACAACTTCCCACTTAATTGAAAATGAGAAAACATCAACAGCCCATCTAACATCATGGGAAAATGTTACAGTGACGGAAACATCTACATTTGTCTCACTAATGATAACTTCAGAAAATGAGAGAGCAGCTTACAACACAACAACAACTAAAAAGAAAAAGATAACTAAACCTCTTATTAGCAACTCAACAACAGCCAAACCAAGACTGGTAGTAATATCAACAGAAAATGATACTGATGAGGAGACAGCATCCACCCCTCAAGAAAGCCCGTCAACTTCAGATGAAGAGATAGGAACTACGCCACCCTTAACAACAACAACCAATAACCACAACCACAATAAATGACGAACACCCACGAGGAGACGACAGCATCTACCCCTCAAGAAAGCCAGGCAACAACATCATCAGAAAATGACTACACCTATGATGATGAAACAGAAACCACTCCTCCTTCGACAACAACTATAACCACAACCACAATAAATGACGACACCCACGAGGAGACGACAGCATCTACCCCTCAAGAAAGCCAGGCAACAACATCATCAGAAAAATACTACACCTATGATGATGAAACAGAAACCACTCCTCCTTCGACAACAACTATAACCACAACCACAATAAATGACGACACCCACGAGGAGACCGACAGCATCTACCCCTCAAGAAAGCCAGGCAACAACATCATCAGAAAATTACTACACCTATGATGATGAAACAGAAACCACTCCTCCTTCGACAACAACGATAACCACAACCACAATAAATGACGACACCCACGAGGAGACGACAGCATCTACCCCTCAAGAAAGCCAGGCAACAACATCATCAGAAAATTACTACACCTATGATGATGAAACAGAAACCACTCCTCCTTCGACAACAACTATAACCACAACCACAATAAATGACGACACCCACGAGGAGACGACAGCATCTACCCCTCAAGAAAGCCAGGCAACAACATCATCAGAAAATTACTACACCTATGATGATGAAACAGAAACCACTCCTCCTTCGACAACAACTATAACCACAACCACAATAAATGACGACACCCACGAGGAGACGACAGCATCTACCCCTCAAGAAAGCCAGGCAACAACATCATCAGAAAATTACTACACCTATGATGATGAAACAGAAACCACTCCTCCTTCGACAACAACTATAACCACAACCACAATAAATGACGACACCCACGAGGAGACGACAGCATCTACCCCTCAAGAAAGCCAGGCAACAACATCATCAGAAAATGACTACACCTATGATGATGAAACAGAAACCACTCCTCCTTCGACAACAACTATAACCACAACCACAATAAATGACGACACCCACGAGGAGACGACAGCATCTACCCCTCAAGAAAGCCAGGCAACAACATCATCAGAAAATTACTACACCTATGATGATGAAACAGAAACCACTCCTCCTTCGACAACAACTATAACCACAACCACAATAAATGACGACACCCACGAGGAGACGACAGCATCTACCCCTCAAGAAAGCCAGGCAACAACATCATCAGAAAATGACTACACCTATGATGATGAAACAGAAACCACTCCTCCTTCGACAACAACTATAACCACAACCACAATAAATGACGACACCCACGAGGAGACGACAGCATCTACCCCTCAAGAAAGCCAGGCAACAACATCATCAGAAAATTACTACACCTATGATGATGAAACAGAAACCACTCCTCCTTCGACAACAACTATAACCACAACCACAATAAATGACGACACCCACGAGGAGACGACAGCATCTACCCCTCAAGAAAGCCAGGCAACAACATCATCAGAAAATGACTACACCTATGATGATGAAACAGAAACCACTCCTCCTTCGACAACAACTATAACCACAACCACAATAAATGACGACACCCACGAGGAGACGACAGCATCTACCCCTCAAGAAAGCCAGGCAACAACATCATCAGAAAATTACTACACCTATGATGATGAAACAGAAACCACTCCTCCTTCGACAACAACTATAACCACAACCACAATAAATGACGACACCCACGAGGAGACGACAGCATCTACCCCTCAAGAAAGCCAGGCAACAACATCATCAGAAAATGACTACACCTATGATGATGAAACAGAAACCACTCCTCCTTCGACAACAACTATAACCACAACCACAATAAATGACGACACCCACGAGGAGACGACAGCATCTACCCCTCAAGAAAGCCAGGCAACAACATCATCAGAAAATGACTACACCTATGATGATGAAACAGAAACCACTCCTCCTTCGACAACAACTATAACCACAACCACAATAAATGACGACACCCACGAGGAGACGACAGCATCTACCCCTCAAGAAAGCCAGGCAACAACATCATCAGAAAATGACTACACCTATGATGATGAAACAGAAACCACTCCTCCTTCGACAACAACTATAACCACAACCACAATAAATGACGACACCCACGAGGAGACGACAGCATCTACCCCTCAAGAAAGCCAGGCAACAACATCATCAGAAAATTACTACACCTATGATGATGAAACAGAAACCACTCCTCCTTCGACAACAACTATAACCACAACCACAATAAATGACGACACCCACGAGGAGACGACAGCATCTACCCCTCAAGAAAGCCAGGCAACAACATCATCAGAAAATGACTACACCTATGATGATGAAACAGAAACCACTCCTCCTTCGACAACAACTATAACCACAACCACAATAAATGACGACACCCACGAGGAGACGACAGCATCTACCCCTCAAGAAAGCCAGGCAACAACATCATCAGAAAATGACTACACCTATGATGATGAAACAGAAACCACTCCTCCCTCGACAACCCCTCAAGAAAGACCGGCCATGGCCACAACACCACCACCATGGGAAAATGATACAGCGACGAAAACATATACAGTTGTCTCAACCGAAGAAATAATAATTATTAAGGCAACCACCCCACCAACAACCGAAGAAAGCCAGTCAACTTTAGAAATAACAGAAGAAACTCCCAAAGAAGAAACCACCAACTCAACTATACCAAATGACACACAAGAAACAATCAATATCAATTCGACTGTTCTTATTATTATTATTATAATTCCTATTTGTTTGATAAGTTTAGCACTTTTCATTTGGATTTATAATAACTTCTCATCTTATACATTAAATGAAGATATAGAATTAAACGACTCTAATCAGGTTAAAACGAAATATGATTTAATAAAAACTAAATTTTTCTAATCAATTTCTTGCTCAATAATTTCTGTCTTAATGCATTTATTGAATAATTAAAAGCAAAATAAATATTTGATCATTTATTATTCCATTTTTTTGGGGGGGGGCACATACACACAACACACACACACACCCGGTTTGGTATTCTATTTACAGTATTAACATTTAAATTTATCCAATAAGAAGGTTAATTTGTTTTTTAAAGTTTCTAGGCCTATTAGCATAATATTTTCAGGCTTTAATGCACCTGAACTTTCAATATTGAAATAAAATTGTTTTCGTTTATTACAATCTTCCAGAAAATAAGAAGAAGTGTTGTTACAGCAATCAAAATCTATATTAATTGTCGGATTCCATTTGGCGTGGTTTTTTGCCAATCCCCTTGATAGCATATGCTTTTAAGCATAATTCTTGTCCATTATTAAGTTTAACCAAAGGAATTGGGATTTCTTTGTGAAAAGATGGTATTATATCAGATGTTGTTATGAGGTATTGTTTGTCATCACGACATTTAACATCCAAAATAAATTCTACTGCACATTTCGTACAAAAGTTAATACATTGACATTTCCATGGAATCTTTAATTTATTAATGAATTCATCTGAAGGTATTGGAATTAGACCTAGACGATGAATAATGAACTCATCACTTAATATAGTTGTATTTTTTTAATTTGAACCCAATCAATGGCTATAGTAGGAGTCTCAGCTATAAAAATCCGCCGCAATCCATTTACTAGAGCTAAATTTATATTTTCTATTTTAAATTGTATCATGTCAGGTGATAAATCTAAAATTTTAATTGTTATCTGATCTGTATTGATAGCCATGTCTTGAAATAATATTGTTTTGAATAAACCGTTTACTTAATATATAGTATGTAAGGTTACAATATATATTCATTTTAGGAATAAAAAAAAAACTTAAAATTATCATGGAATACCGGAAAACCATACCCAGGTCATACATACAATTATCACTCTTTACCCATCATCAGTCATCCATCCCTCACCCATCTGCCCCTGGCACTGGCACTGGTACTGGTTCAAGAGCAAGGGTCACTAATTCTCTTCAACTTTGAGGAAATAATAAGTAAAGTTTATTTATCTTTCTTTCTAATTTTTCGACATTTTAAAATTACTAAGGGACCTTGGGTATCCCCACTACCATCAACATCAACATTATTATCAGAATCTTCATCATCATCATCACCCATATTTCTATGGATATCAGTGTCATTAATTTCACAAGTCTCTCTATTGATCTTAGCATATCTGAAATTATACTTAATATTATTAGTATTCATTTTTTGGGAAGATGCATTATCATAGTCTAATGCACTGTACAAAATATATTTCTGTAAACCTACTACTGCCTGTTGATGTGTAGCAGCAGTTAGTGAATCAAACACAGTAAGTAATTTGAAGTGTAATTTAGTGGCATCTCTAGAATTGATCTCTTTGATATCATGATCACAAATTACAGTGTCCGTCAATTTTCTAACAAATTTGTAAAATAATTCACTACTATACATGTTTGCTTTTTCAATAAAATTTACCAATGTATAAGCTATTATTATCTATATACTTTTTATTGTTAAATTGAATATGTTTTCTTAACTTACCAATTTCATTAATAAGATATTTTATAAATTAACTTTTGATCCTTCCGGTCTTGTTTTACCATTAAAAATGTCCATAAATTTGTTAACATTCTAATATATAATATTATGTATTTATATTCTAACGAAAAACCTTCATTTTTAGGTATTTGTTCAATGTATTTTAGACAAATATTGTTTTAAAGTTTTCATGTCAAAGAAACGAGTATTAAATTTCAGTTTGAAATCCTGGAAAGCCCAATCCAGCGATTTGATATATTTTTCTAACTATAAAGTTATTTTATTGGATTCCGATTGAGGGAAATATAAGTACCATTGTTTTGAATACCCCTTGGACGAGAAGAAGAATTGAGATTTCTATGAGAGGGGGCATTTATTCCACCCTTCTGGAGTAGACCATAAGAAGATTTATTTCCATTAGATGGACCAGGATCACTGATCTCGTCTACTTCATCTTCAATATTATCTTGTATGACATTTCTATGAATTTCATCATCTTCTGTTGGACTGTTTCTATCTTCTCTTACTTTGGCTCTTTGAATCTCCTAATTAATCCATAATTAATTCCCCCTTTTTTTACTGATCCTAATCCCTCTCCTGTAAATATATTAAGTGAAATATAGTAATGAATTAAACAATCTTAGTGGTATTCTTGTTTTACTGTTAACAGTGGGAAAAACTTTTTATTAAAATTTCCAGTTGAATATGTTTTTGAAATTCTTATTTGGAAATATTTTTTCTTTTCCATTACGATTTTGGAAATTAAAAACAATTAATTGACTCCTAGTTGAACTGGACATTTATTTTATACTATTTATTTTTATATATTTTATAAAAAAAAAAATTATTTTTTAATAATTTTACATACACTTTCTAAATTTAATAAAGTCGAATCATCCAAATTAAAAAAATTAAATCTTCTGTTTTTATTTGTTTTTTAAAATCATTGAAAAGGTTTCTAATTTGTTATGTTTGTTATTATTGTTTTCTCCATTTTTTGGAGATTCTATTTCAATTTGTGGTTTAGGGGACGATTTATTATTTCCAGGTGAAGAAACATTATACGTTTTCAGTACTATTTTCATTTCACACACACATATAAATATAGAGTATATATCCGGTTTTTTTTTTTTTAATACCTGTTTAATTTAATTTTGAGTTAATCTAGCAAGATTTCTATCATTTATTTCACAATTTTGTTCACAAATTCCCTCTATGATACTAATAGTTGGTTCATTAATTGGTTAAATGGGATTGTGGAATATTTGCCAAACGATTGCTGTTATTGGTAGCCATGATACCCTGGTATACGTTTTAAAAAAAAGATGAGCATCTGCCAATGAAATATTTTTAAGGGCCTTGGGGAAACTACGCAAAAGAACTGATAGACGATGTAGGGTAATGAACCCACTATATGGTTTCTCTACCAGATGGCACTCTTCCATTATTTGGGCTACAATTCCACGTTCTGGTGAATATAACTCAGTTGCCTCCATAATGTTAATTGGGAGTGTGAGAAAGTTAACAGTCTGGTTCATTGATACAAACCAGGGTGAATTGAGTTTATCATGACAGTTAGCATGAATAAAGAGTGCCATCATTCCTTCAGTCAGACGCTTTTTCTTTCGATCATCAGTCATGAGATGAAATTGGGGAAAAATTGAATATTGAAATGACGTAGGCACTTCAGAATCAAACCGCGCACGGATAAATGAAACGAAGTCGTTGCATCAAGGCTGAGTCATATTCGCTGAAAGTTGGGCAATTGTTGCCAAACAAAAAAATAGGTGTTGCTAAATTAAGGGACCTAGTCTATGGAACTCACTCCCTAGTGAATTGAAAAACTGTAAAACTTTTGCCTTATTTAAAAGCAAAACCAAAAAGTACCTAACTTCATCTATTTAGTTTCCTACACTGAGCTTTAAATTTGCTCTGTACCTAGTGTTACCCAATCTCCTAATTTTTATGTAATATCAAACAACCTTATCATTGTGTTCATTGCTGTCTTCTTTTATGTGCTAGCCATATGCTGTATTGTGACTACCAATTTTTTGTCAACTACCATTCAAGCTGTCATTGCAATCAATCTTATATTGTTTCTGCTGTATTGTGCCTACCAATTTGTTGTCAACTACCATTTTAAGCTGTCATTGCAATCAATCATAGCTACCTATGTGCTTTAATATACTGTACCTATAATTTTCTCTCATCTTTTTTTTCATTCCATGTAATCTGTTATCATTTTTTATCTATAAATTTTGCAAGTATTTACCTCCTTAAAATTTTCTTAGATTAAGGACCTGCCCGAAACGCTGCGCGTGCTAGTGGCTTTACAAGACTGTAATTACCATATTTGTATCCTCACATTCCTTATGTACATTCTTGTATATGCATAAATAAATAAAATAAATAAATAAATAAATTATATGTATCCCCATCCATATAGTTTTGACGAATCCACATTGGGGCATGACCGCTCAATTGCTTTAAAAACAGAGAATTAAGGGTTTTAGTCGTACTCAGTTCATCCATGTACCACATTCTAACCATTTTTCCACCTCTTCCTAAATCATGGGTCCGTTCTTGGAGACCCTTATGAGCTGTATGTACTGAGAGAATACCTGTCAAATCACCAAGAGTTAGAGTAAGAGTATTTAATAAAGCAGTTTTTCCTGAATTTGAATCTCCAATACCCAAAGTTATCTTCTTGTCATTTTGTCGATGGCATGCTTTTACTATTAGTGAAAAAAAATAAATCATAGTAGTTGCATCATAGCAAAAGATCTGTGCTAGTGTTAACAAAATATCAACTAATTGACAATTACAATTAGGTTTCACTGGTTCACCAACATCATCTTTTCGTATAAAGCGTCCATTTACCTTTAGATTTTCTTTTAAAATAGCTTCTAGATGGTAAATACTTTCTTTGATTGGAATTTTACGATTTTTTATTCCATGACGGCATTCTTCAATGAGTCTATTAAGAAGATCTTGATATTTATTTTCTATATTAATATTTTCTGAAACTCGGTTTAGTGATTCTAAAGAAGTAACCATTTGTTTTAGCACATAATATTTGACAAGTTGAGCTAATCTATTCATACCATCATTCCAAAATCGATCTATAAAGTTTATATGATATTGTTCACGACTAAGTAAGAGAATTTTATGTTTCTCTTCAACTGTCAACTTCTTATAATATTTTTTTTTTCGCTTTCGTAATGTAGAATATCTTTTAATATTGGATTACATTGCTGCATAAAAAAGGTACATTTTGGTATGTGATCTAATAGTTTCAATACTTCACTCCAATCATAAATAGTTGGTCTTGTATCAGAATTTGTATTATTTGATGATTTGTACAGGGGAAGTGGTAGGATATAAAAAATTTGGTTCATCTCACTACTGCTACTGCCGCTGATGATATAACATTGAGAAGAAGCAATAAAATATCGAGGTATATC